>NC_066555.1:259980-262480 GCF_024679095.1 Eriocheir sinensis
TTGAGGCCGTTTATAATTCCTGTCCGGACTAAAGAAAATAACAAAAATAAATATTCGTTATACTGGATTACATTACGTACGGTGAATTAAAGTGATATATATATATATATATATATATATATATATATATATATATATATATATATATATATATATATATATATATATATATATATATATATATATATATATATATATATATATATATATATATATATATATATATATATATATATATATATATATATATATATATATATATATATATATATATATATATATATATATCTTTTTTATATATATATTTATATATATATATATATATATATATATATATATATATATTTTTAGCAACTGGATAAACTATCTTACAACCTACTTTTTATTTATTAGGATTTTCTGCTGTAAATTTCTCTAACGCTGTAATATTTTTCTTAGCAACTGATAAACTATATATATATATATATATATATATATATATATATATATATATATATATATATATATATATATATATATATATATTTATATATATTTATATATATATATATATATATTTATATATATATTTCAGCAGTTGAGAAATTTACAGAAGAACCCTAATAAATAAAGTGACATACATACTATTCCTGTATATTTTTCTTTTCTTTCCTTATCATTTTCGTTTTACTCGTGTATTCCTCTTAAAAGACAGTTAAGAAAAAACATATCGGACGGTTTTGGTGTTGAGGACGTTTATAATTCTTGGCCGGACTAAAGAAAAAAACAAAAATAAATCTTCGTTTTACTGGATTACAATACGTGGGTGAATATATATATATATATATATATATATATATATATATATATATATATATATATATATATATATATATATATATATATTTTTTATTTTTTATATATATATATATATATATATATATATATATATATATATATATATATATATATATATATATATATATACGCTATCCTCTTCTTTCAACCTCATTTTATTTATTAGGATTCTTCTGTATATTTCTCTACCGCTGAAATATTTATATTATCAACTGGATATATATATATATATATATATATATATATATATATATATATATATATATATATATATATATATATAATTTAAAGTGATGAAATAAAGTCTAAATATATATGTATATATATATATATATATATATATATATATATATATATATATATATATATATATTTATTCTGTAAATTTCTCTAACGCTGTAATATTTTTCTTAGCAACTGATAACTATATACAACCTTTTATTTATTATACTATCTAAAACGCTATTCTCTTCTTTCAACCTCCTTTATTTATTAGGCTTCTTCCGTAAATTTCTCTACCGCTAAATATTTTTTTAGCAATTGATAAACTATATACAACCTACTTATTTATTAGGATTTTTCTTCTACAAATTTCTCTAACGCTGTAATATTTATCTTAGCAACTGATAATAATCTAATCACCGTCTCTTAAACCTTTCCTTATTTTTTATTTATTTGGCTTCCTTTAATTTTTTTCTTACCTCATATTTTCTTTAGCTTATATATATATATATATATATATATATATATATATATATATATATATATATATATATATATATATATATATATATATATATATATATTTCAGCAGTAGAAAATTTACAGAAAAAAGCCTAATAAATAAAAGGAGGTTGTATATAGTTGATCCAGTTGCTAAGAAAATATTTCAGCGGTTGAAATTTACAGAAGAACCTAATAAATAAAGTGAGGTTATACTATTCCTGTATATTTTTCTTTTCTTTCCTTTTCGTCTTCGTTTTACTCGTGTTTTCCTTAAAAGACAGGTAAGAAAAACATATCGGACGGTTTTGGTGTTGAGGACGTTTATAATTCTTATCCGGACTAAAGAAAAAACAAAATAAATCTTCGTTATACTGGATTACATTACGTACGGTGAATTAAAGTATATATATATATATATATATATATATATATATATATATATATATATATATATATATATATATATATATATATATATATATATATATATATATATATATATATATATATATATATATATATATATATATATATATATATATATATATATATATATATATATATATATATATTTTCTTTATTATTAGGCTTTTCTTCTCTAAATTTCTCTAACGGTGCAATATTTTTCTTAGCAACTGATTAATACAACCTCCTTTTATTTATTATACTATCTAAAACGCTATTCTCTTCTTTCAACCTCCCTTTATTTATTAGGCTTCTTCCTTAAATTTTCTACCGCTGAAATATTTTTTAGCAACTGGATAAACTATATACAACATACTTTTATTTATTAGGATTTTTTCTTCAAATTTCTCTAACGCTGTAATATTTTTCTTATTAACTGATAAACTATCTAAACACCCTCCTCTTCCTTCAACCTCTTTTTTATTTATTTGGCTTCCTCTGTAAGTTTGTCTCCCTCACAAATATTTTTCTT
>NC_066555.1:264980-277480 GCF_024679095.1 Eriocheir sinensis
CACCCTCCTCTTCCTTCAACCTCTTTTTTATTTATTTGGCTTCCTCTGTAAATTTGTTTACCTCACAAATATTTTTCTTAGCCACTGGACCAATTTTATATATATATATATATATATATATATATATATATATATATATATATATATATATATATATATATATATATATATATATATATATATATATATATATATTTTCAAATTTACAAAAAAAAGCCTAATAAATCAAAGGAGGTTGTATATAGTTGATCCAGTTTCTAAGAAAATATTTCAGCGGTTGTGAAATTTACAGAAGAACCCTAATAAATAAAGTAAGGTACATACTATTCCTGTATTATTTTCTTTTCTTTCCTTTTCGTCTTCGTTTTACTCGTGTTTTCCTCTTAAAAGACAGGTAAGAAAAGACATATCGGACGGGTTTGGTGTTCAGGACGTTTATAATTTTTATCCGGACTAAAGAAAAAAACAAAAATAAATCTTCGTTATATTTGATTACATTACGTACGGTGAATTAAAGTGATATATATATATATATATATATATATATATATATATATATATATATATATATATATATATATATATATATATATATATATATATATATATATATATATATATATATATATATATATATATATATATATATATATATATATATATATATATATATATTTATACGCTCTCCTCTTCCCTCAACCTCATTTTATTATTAGGTTTTTCTTCCCTAAATTTCTAACGGTGCAATATTTTTCTTAGCAACTGATTAATACAACCTCCTTTTATTTATTATACTATCTAAAACGCTATTCTCTTCTTTCAACCTCCCTTTATTTATTAGGCTTCTTCCGTAAATTTCTCTACCGCTGAAATATTTTTTTTAGCAACTGGATAAACTATATACAACATACTTTTATTTATTAGGATTTTTTCTTCTACAAATTTCTCTAACGCTGTAATATTTTTCTTATTAACTGATAAACTATCTAAACACCCTCCTCTTCCTTCAACCTCTTTTTTATTTATTTGGCTTCCTCTGTAAATTTGTCTTCCTCAAATATTTTTCTTAGCCACTGGACCAATTATATATATATATATATATATATATATATATATATATATATATATATATATATATATATATATATATATATATATATATATATATATATATATAGTTGTATATAGTTGATCCAGTTGCTAAGAAAAATATTTCAGCGGTTAAGAAACTTACAGTAGAACCCTAATAAATAAAGTAAGGTACATACTATTCCTGTATATTTTTCCTTTCTTTCCTTTTCGTCTTCGTTTTACTCGTGTTTTCCTCTTAAAAGACAGGTAAGAAAAGACATATCGGACGGGTTTAGTGTTAAGGACGTTTATAATTCTTATCCGGATTTAAGAAAAAAACAAAAATAAATCTTCGTTATACTTGACTACATATATATCTATATATATAGATATATATATATATAGAGATATATATATATATATATATATATTTATATATATATATATATATATATATATATATATATATATATATATATATATATATATATATATATATATATATATATATATATATATATATATATATATATATATATATATATATATATATATATATATATATATATATATATATATATATATATATATATATATATATATATATATATATATATATATATATATATATATATATATATATATATATATACGCTATCCTCTTCCCTCAACCTCATTTTATTATTAGGCTTTTTCTTCTCTAAATTTCTCTAACGGTGCAATATTTTTCTTAGCAACTGATTAATACAACCTCCTTTTATTTATTATACTATCTAAAACGCTATTCTCTTCTTTCAACCTCCCTTTATTTATTAGGCTTCTTCCGTAAATTTCTCTACCGCTGAAATATTTTTTTTAGCAACTGGATAAACTATATACAACATACTTTTATTTATTAGGATTTTTTCTTCTACAAATTTCTCTAACGCTGTAATATTTTTCTTATTAACTGATAAACTATCTAAACACCCTCCTCTTCCTTCAACCTCTTTTTTATTTATTTGGCTTCCTCTGTAAATTTGTCTTCCTCAAATATTTTTCTTAGCCACTGGACCAATTATATATATATATATATATATATATATATATATATATATATATATATATATATATATATATATATATATATATATATATATATATATATATATATATATATATATATATAGAAAATTTACAGAAAAAAGCCTAATAAATCAAAGGAGGTTATATAGTTGATCCAGTTACTAAGAAAATATTTCAGCGGTGAGAAATTTACAGAAGAACCCTAATAAATAAAGTAAGGTACATACTATTCCTGTATATTTTTCTTTTCTTCCTTTTCATCTTCGTTTTACTCGTGTTTTCCTCTAAAAGACAGGTAAGAAAAAACATATCGGACGGTTTTGGTGTTAAGGACGTTTATAATTCTTATCCGGACTAAAGAAAAAACAAAAATAAATCTTATATATATATATATATATATATATATATATATATATATATATATATATATATATATATATATATATATATATATATATATATATATATATATATATATATATATATATATATATATATATATATATATATATATATATATATATATATATATATATATATATATATATATATATATATATATATATATATATATACGCTATCCTCTTCCCTCAACCTCATTTTATTATTAGGTTTTTCTTCCCTAAATTTCTCTAACGCTGCAATATTTTTCTTAGGAACTGATTAATACAACCTCCTTTTATTTATAATACTATCTAAAACGATCTTCTCTTTTCAACCTCCTTTATTTATTAGGCTTCTTCCGTAAATTTATCTACCGCTGAAATATTTTTTTTAGCAACTGGATAAACTATATACAACCTACTTTTATTTATGAGAATTTCTTCTTCTACAAATTTCTCTAACGCTGTAATATTTTTCTTATTAACTGATAAACAAACTAAAGACCCTCCTCTTCCTTAAACCTTTTTTTTATTTATTTGGCTTGCTCTGTAAATTTGTCTACCTCACAAATATTTTTCTTAGCCACTGGACCAATTATATATATATATATATATATATATATATATATATATATATATATATATATATATATATATATATATATATATATATATATATATATATATATATATAGTTGATCCAGTTTCTAAGATAAATATTTCAGCTGTAGAAAATTTACTGAAAAAGCCTAATAAATAAAAGGAGGTTATATACAGTTGATCCAGTTGCTAAGAAAATATTTCATCGTTGAGAAATTTACAGAAGAACCCTAATAAATAAAGTTAGATACATAATCTTCCTGTATTTTTTTCTTTTCTTTCCCTTTCGTCTTCGTTTTAATCGTGTTTTCCTCTCAAAACACAGGTAAGAAAAGACATATCGGACGGGTTTGGTGTTGAGGACGTTTATAATTCTTATCCGGACTAAAGAAAAAAACAAAAATAAATCTTCGTTATATTTGATTACATTACGTATATATATATATATATATATATATATATATATATATATATATATATATATATATATATATATATATATATATATATATATATATATATATATATATATATATATATATATATATATATATATATATATATATATATATATATATATATATATACGCTATCTTCTTCCTTTAACCGCCTTTTATTTATTAGTCTTTTTCTTCTGTAAATTTCTCTTACGCTGTAATATCTCTTAGCAACTGAACAACTATCTTGACGCTATTCCTTCTTTAAACCTCATTTTATTTGTTAGGATATATATATATATATATATATATATATATATATATATATATATATACATATATATATATATATATATATATATATATATATATATATATATATATATATATATATATATATATATATATATATATATATATATATATATATATATATATTTATACGCTATCCTCTTCCCTCAACCTCATTTTATTATTAGGCTTTTTCTTCTCTAAATTTCTCTAACGCTGCAATATTTTTCTTAGCAACTGATTAATACAACCTCCTTTTATTTATTATATTATCTAAAACGCTATTCTCTTCTTTCAACCTCCCTTTAATTATTAGGCTTCTTCCGTAAATTTCTCTACCGCTGAAATATTTTTTTTAGCAACTGGATAAACTATATACAACATACTTTTATTTATTAGGATTTTTTCTTCTACAAATTTCTCTAACACTGTAATATTTTTCTTATTAACTGATAAACTATCTAAACACCCTCCTCTTCCTTCAACCTCTTTTTTATTTATTTGGCTTCCTCTGTAAATTTGTCTACCTCACAAATATTTTTCTTAGCCACTGGACCAATTATATATATATATATATATATATATATATATATATATATATATATATATATATATATATATATATATATATATATATATATATATATAGTTGATCCAGTTTCTAAGATAAATATTTCAGCGGTAGAAAATTTACAGAAAAAAAAGCCTAAGAAATAAAAGGAGGTTGCATACAGTTGATCCAGTTGCTAAGAAAAATATTTCATCGGTTGAGAAATTTACAGAAGAACCCTAATAAATAAAGTAAGGTACATACTATTCCTGTATTATTTTCTTTTCTTTCCTTTTCGTCTTCTTTTTACTCGTGTTTTCCTCTTAAAAGACAGGTAAGAAAATACATATCGGACGGATTTGGTGTTGAGGACGTATATAATTCTTATCCGGACTAAAGAAAAAAACAAATATAAATCTTCGTTATACTTGATTACATTACGTACGGTGAATTAAAGTGATATATATATATATATATATATATATATATATATATATATATATATATATATATATATATATATATATATATATATATATATATATATATATATATATATATATACATATATATATATATATATATATATATATATATATATATATATATATATATATATATATATATATATATATATATATATATTTTATATAGTGTTGTGTGATAGTGTATATATATATATATATATATATATATATATATACGCTATCTTCTTCCTTTAACCGCCTTTTATTTATTAGTCTTTTTCTTCTGTAAATTTCTCTAACGCTGTAATATCTCTCTTAGCAACTGAACAACTATCTTGACGCTATTCCCTTCTTTAAACCTCATTTTATTTATTAGGATTCTTCTGTAAATTTCTTTACCGCTGGAATAATGTTATTAGCAAGTGGATCAATTATATATATATATATATATATATATATATATATATATATATATATATATATATATATATATATATATATATTTATTTATTTATTTATTTATTTATTTATACGCTATCCTCCTCCCTCAACCTCATTTTATTATTAGGCTTTTTCTTCTCTAAATTTCTCTAACGCTGCAATATTTTTCTTAGCAACTGATTAATACAACCTTCTTTTATTTCTTATACTATCTAAAACGATATTCTCTTCTTTCAAAATCCCTTTATTTATTAGGCTTCTTCCGTAAATTTCTCTACCGCTGAAATATTTTTTTTAGCAACTGGATAAACTATATACAACATACTTTTATTTATTAGGATTTTTTCTTCTACAAATTTCTCTAACGCTGTAATATTTTTCTTATTAACTGATAAACTATCTAAACACCCTCCTCTTCCTTCAACCTCTTTTTTATTTATTTGGCTTCCTCTGTAAATTTGTCTACCTCACAAATATTTTTCTTAGCCACTGGACCAATTTTATATATATATATATATATATATATATATATATATATATATATATATATATATATATATATATATATATATATATATATATATATATATATATATAGTTGATCCAGTTTCTAAGATAAATATTTCAGCGGTAGAAAATTTACTGAACAAAAAGCCTAATAAATCAAAGGAGGTTATATACAGTTGATCCAGTTACTAAGAAAAATATTTCAGCGGATGAGAAATTTACAGAAGAACCCTAATAAATAAAGTAAGGTACATACTATTCCTGTATTATTTTCTTTTCTTTCCTTTTCGTCTTCGTTTTACTCGTGTTTTCCTCTTAAAAGACAGGTAAGAAAAGACATATCGGACGGGTTTGGTGTTCAGGACGTTTATAATTCTTATCCGGACTAAAGAAAAAAACAAAAATAAATCTTCGTTATTATATATAGATATATATATATATATATATATATATATATATATATATATATATATATATATATATATATATATATATATATATATATATATATATATATATATATATATATATATATATATATATATATATATATATATATATATATATATATATATATATATATATATATATATATATATATATATATATATATATATATATATATATATATATATATATATATACGCTATCTTTTTCGTTTATCCGCCGGGTATTTTTTTGTCTTTGTCTTCTGTATATTTCTCTATCGCTGTTATATCTCTCTTATCAAGTGAACAACTATCTTGACGCTATTCCCTTCTTTAAACCTCATTTTATTTATTAGGATTCATCTGTAAATTTGTTTACCGCTGGAATATGTTATATATTATATATATATATATATATATATATATATATATATATATATATATATATATATATATATATATATATATATATATATATATATATATATATATATATATATACGCTATCCTCTTCCCTCAACCTCATTTTATTATTAGGTTTTTTCTTCCCTAAATTTCTCTAACGCTGCAATATTTTTCTTAGGAACTGATTAATACAACCTCCTTTTATTTATAATACTATCTAAAACGATATTCTCTTCTTTCAACCTCCTTTTATTTATTAGGCTTCTTCCGTAAATTTATCTACCGCTGAAATATTTTTTTTAGCAACTGGATAAACTATATACAACATGCTTTTATTTATTAGGATTTTTTCTTCTACAAATTTCTTTAACGCTGTAATATTTTTCTTATTAACTGATGAACTATCTAAACACCCTCCTCTTCCTTAAACCTCTTTTTTATTTATTTGGCTTCCTCTGTAAATTTGTCTACCTCACAAATATTTTTCTTAGCCACTGGACCAATTATATATATATATATATATATATATATATATATATATATATATATATATATATATATATATATATATATATATATATATATATATATATATATATATATATATATATATATATATATATAGTTGATCCAGTTTCTAAGATAAATATTTCAGCGGTAGAAAATTTACAGAAAAAAAAGCCTGAGAAATAAAAGGAGGTTGCATACAGTTGATCCAGTGTCTAAGAAAAATATTTCAGCAGTTGAGAAATTTACAGAAGAACCCTAATAAATAAAGTAAGGTACATACTATTCCTGTATTATTATCTTTTTTTCCTTTTCGTCTTCATTTTACTCGTGTTTTCCTCTTAAAAGACAGGTAAGAAAATACATATCGGACGGCTTTGGTGTTGAGAACGTTTATAATTCTTATCCGGACTAAAGAAAAAAACAAAAATAAATCTTCGTTATACTTGATTACATTACGTACGGTGAATTAAAGTGATATATATATATATATATATATATATATATATATATATATATATATATATATATATATATATATATATATATATATATATATATATATATATATATTATATATATATATATATATATATATATATATATATATATATATATATATATATAGTTGATCCAGTTTCTAAGATAAATATTTCAGCGGTAGAAAATTTACAGAAAAAAAAGCCTAATAAATCAAAGGAGGTTGTATATAGTTGATCCAGTTACTAAGAAAAATATTTCAGCGGTTGAGAAATTTACAGAAGAACCCTAATAAATAAAGTAAGGTACATACTATTCCTGTATTATTTTCTTTTCTTTCCTTTTCATCTTCGTTTTACTCGTGTTTTCCTCTTAAAAGACAGGTAAGAAAAGACATATCGGACGGGTTTGGTGTTAAGGACGTTTATATATATATATATATATATATATATATATATATATATATATATATATATATATATATATATATATATATATATATATATATATATATATATATATATATATATATATATATATATATATATATATATATATATATATATATATATATATATATATATATATATATATATATATATATATATATATATATATATATATATATATATATATATATATATATGCGTGTGTGTGTGTGTGTGTGTTTACAACATAATATTGTAATTGTGTTTCCACCTTTTCGGATGACGTAAACTCTGATAATATTATCGTGTTCAGGAGAATTTTATGTCAGCTGTTATTTTTTCTTCTTCAACGCCTTGGTAATTCTGTAAAAATAATCCAAATGAAGTAAAGCTTAGTAAACATTCATAACAACCGCTTTGACCTATTTTTATGCTCGTTTTATGTTATTTATATTTGTTAATTTCAAATTTATTCATTACACTTCCAATGCACTACCATTCTAAGTTTATTGATGAAAGAAAGAAGTAACTATTACGCAAGATAGTGAACCACAGATAAAACTGAAAACTGGAAGTGCGGAAAGTCCAGCGGATGGAAGGCGAGAATGGACGCACTAAAGTTATCCTTCCACCTCGGAGTAGATTGCAAACGTACGTGTTGCATTACATAAGAGATGAAATTGCCGTGTCAGAGCTTATTCTGTCAAAAATTTATTGGTACACAACACAACAAACACATCCACCCCAGAAAAGTTGGAGCTGTTTCGTGAAACATGTCATTGGGATCTGTTATGCAACTTCCTCACTAAATAGCTACTAACTTCTCTGGGGTCGATGTATTTGTTGTGTATATGTAGCATTAAATGTTTGACAGAATAAGCTCTGACACGGCAATTTCATCTCTTCTGTACGACAACACGTTTGCAATCTATTTCGAGTTGAAGGAATAACTTACAGTGCGTCCCTTCTCGCCTTCCCTCCGCGAGGCGTCTCGGGAGAAGTTTATATATATATATATATATATATATATATATATATATATATATATATATATATATATATATATATATATATATATATATATATATATATATATATATATATATATATATATATATATATATATATATATATATATATGTGTGTAAATAAATTATGCTGCCTAGTTTATTGTAATTGTTATAGAATGATAAAATGTGTTGGTTTATAAGATCATCAGACTAAAGGACAAAGTACATTCCTACTGGAGAGGTAATTCAAAATAATATTATATCCAATAGCCTATTCTTGCTCGTGCCGACGTCATCAAAAGTAGCTTTATGAATCGTTCATTCTTTTACAGACTATCCATTACTAACAAGCATATATGGTTTCGAAAGATGAAGTTTAATTATTGAGGATGTTTATCTATAAAAAATATACCGTAATAATTATTATAAACGCACAGTGATGGAACAAAATAAAGGGTGTGTGAAAAGCCGCCCGGGTGGCTCATGGCAGTCTACTAGCCAAGCCACCCGGGCGGCTCATGGCAGTCTACTAGCCAAGCCACCCGGGCGGCTCATGGCAGTCTACTAGCCAAGCCACCCGGGCGGCTCATGGCAGTCTACTAGCCAAGCCACCCGGGCGGCTCATGGCAGTCTACTAGCCAAGCCACCCGGGCGGCTCATGGCAGTCTACTAGCCAAGCCACCCGGGCGGCTCATGGCAGTCTACGAGCCAAGCCACCCGGGCGGCTCATGGCAGTCTACTAGCCAAGCCACCCGGGCGGCTCATGGCAGTCTACTAGCCAAGCCACCCGGGCGGCTCATGGCAGTCTACTAGCCAAGTCACCCGGGCGGCTCATGGCAGTCTACTAGCCAAGCCACCCGGGCGGCTCATGGCAGTCTACTAGCCAAGTCACCCGGGCGGCTCCGGCACTATAAGGGTTAAACACTCCCTTTCACACCCCACACTCCCACTCCCTCCCTCCCTCCCTCCCTATAGCATTGAACACTTCTTTACACAATGTCATCCTTCCCGTCACCCCTTACATCATAGACCCCTCCCTTATGTACACACACTCCCTTCCTCCCTTCCTCCCTTCCCTCACACTCTTCCTTTCTCTCCCTTCCTCTTTATATTATCTTTCCTCTCCCTTTTCCATGCCTCTCCTTTTCATTCCCTTCCCTCACACCCTTATTCTTCCTTCCTCTCTCTCCCTTCCTCTTTATATCTTCTTTCCTCTTCCTTTTCCATCTCTCTCCCTTTCATTCCCTTCCCTTTCGCCTCTTCCTGTTCTTTCTCCCTTTCTCTCTCTCCCTTCCTCTTTTTATTATCTTCTTTCCACTCCCTTTTCCCTTCCTCTCCTTTCGTCTCTTCCTATTCTTTCTCCCTTTCTCTCCTTTTCTCTCCTCTTCTACCATTCGCTCCCTTCCTTACCCTTCCCACCATTTCACAGCAAACCATCTCTGCGTCTCCCTCCCTTTTCCCTTCCTTCTTTCTCTACCTCCTTCCTTCCCTCCCTTTTCCCTTCCTTCTTTCTCTACCTCCTTCCTTCCCTCCCTTTTCCCTTCCTTCTTTCTCTACCTCCTTCCTTCCCTCCCTTTTCCCTTCCTTCTTTCTCTACCTCCTTCCTTCCCTCCCTTTTCCCTTCCTTCTTTCTCTACCTCCTTCCTTCCCTCCCTTTTCCTTCCTTCCCTCCCTTTTCCCTTCCTTCTTTCTCTACCTCCTTCCTTCCCTCCCTTTTCCCTGCCTTCTTTCTCTACCTCCTTCCTTCCCTCCCTTTTCCCTGCCTTCTTTCCCTTCCGTCTTTTCCTTTCTTGCTTTCTTACTTTATTTTCCCTCCCTCCCTCTCTCTCCCTCCCTCACTCACCATGGTGCACGCGATGATGTGAGGGCGTGTTGAAGAGCCACTCCAGCGGCCCACACTTTCCTATCAGCTCCGTGTGGATGAGAAACTGTACCAAAAGATTCAGGTGCCAGTGGACGCAGATGGCGGGGAGAGGCACGCCGAGCAGGGCAAAGGGGTGGTAGAAGCCCAGGGCGCAGAGCCGCTGGAACATAGACTGCCTCAGAGCCACGGTGACGTTGTAGTCCTCGTGAGAGTGATGGACTTGGTGCCAGGCCCAGATCACGCTGACCTCTGTGGGGGGGAAGGAGGGTTGGTGAAGGGGTGCAAGGAGGAGAGGAAGATACGTAGGGGAGGGAGGATTGGTGAAGGGGTGCAAGGAGGAGAAGATACGTAGGGGGGAGGAGTGTTGGTGAAGGGGTGCAAGGAGGAGAAGATACATAGGGGGAGGGAGGATTGGTGAAGGGGTGCAAGGAGAAGATACGTAGGGGGGAGGAGGGCTGGTGAAGGGGTGCAAGGAGGAGAGGAAGATACGTTGGGGGAGGGAGGATTGGTGAAGGGGTGCAAGGAGGAGAAGATACGTAGGGGGGAGGAGGGTTGGTGAAGGGGTGCAAGGAGGAGAGGAAGATACATAGGGGGAGGGAGGATTGGTGAAGGGGTGCAAGGAGGAGAAGATACGTAGGGGGGAGGAGGGTTGGTGAAGGGGTGCAAGGAGGAGAGGAAGATACTTAGATGATGGTCCAGTTTCACAGTTCCGCATGACGGGTTAGTAAGCTCCCAAACCAATACCAGAGCCTTCGAAATTTCCTTGTATAGTGTCTGGTGTTTGTATTTAAGTTCACAAATTTGATGAAACTATACAGGAAAAGTCTTGTGGATTTAGTGTGGCATCGAAGACCTCACCATTTTGGATTGTGTGGGATTCTATAGTTTGGTTCGGGCGGATACGAAGACACTGTGTTGGACTGTGAAACCAGCTCGATGCCTGTTTTCATCCGCCGCTACCACCTGGGATTTTTCAGTGAGTGGGGCACCTCATTTCCCGACTGGTTAGAGGAGTGCCTTCCAATCTCTCTCTCTCTCTCTCTCTCTCTCTCTCTCTCTCTCTCTCTCTCTCTCTCTCTCTCTCTCTCTCTCTCTCTCTCTCTCTCTCTCTCTCTCTCTCTCTCGCCGTATACCTCTTCTGGATCTAGATTAACTTCTCGTGCTTCGTGACACGCAGAGGTCTTATGGATGTAAGGGAAAGTGGAAGCGAGCTCATCACACACGCACCGTGGGACGCCCTGTGGAACCAGTAGTAGACGAAATCCGCCACGACAAATCCTGCCCACCAGGCGAGGGGCGACTGCCAGGGGATGTCCACGAAGCGGTACTCGTATAGCCACAGGTAGCCGCTCATCTCAACCCAGCGCGTGAACAGCCTGAGGGGAGGGAGGGAGGGAGGAGAACGTTAGCGACGGGAAACAAAGCAAACACACACACACACACACACACACACACTGGGTACAATAAACCACAATCACGACTCACTCTGTTTCCTTGAATGAGAGATTAAGTTTGTACCAGGAAAAGAGAGAGAGAGAGAGAGAGAGAGAGAGAGAGAGAGAGAGA
>NC_066555.1:278750-288750 GCF_024679095.1 Eriocheir sinensis
AAAGGGAAGGAGGGAAAAATATATGCATCTTAAGTGAAGGAGGAGGAGGAGGAAGAGGAAGAGGAAGAGATATTTTTGTTATACAGGTGTCAAGTGAAGTATATTGTCCTCCTCCTCCTCTTCCTCCTCCTCCTCCTCTTCCTCCTCTTCTTCTTTTCTTCCACCCACGCATCCTTCTCCAGTCCCTCCCTCCTCCCACTCCTTTTCTCTTCGTTCATTCCTCCCTCCCTTATTTTCCTTCCTCTCCTCATAATCTTCCTATCTCTCCTTCTCTTCCTCCTCCTTCTTCACTTCCCTCCACATCTCTACCTCCTCCTCCTCCTTCTGTTCCTCCCTTCTCAGCCATCTTACCTCCATCTCTTCCCCTCCTCCCTCCCTCTCTTCCCTTACCTTCCCACCCTTCTCTCCTCCCTTCCCTTCCTCTCTTACTCAGCCAGCAGGCATTCTCCTTCCCTTCCTTGCCCAATAGTGTTTTCTCCTCCTCCTCCTCCTCCTCCTCCTCCTCTTCCTCCTCTTCCTCTTCCTCTTCCTCTTTCTCTTCTTCCTATTAAGCCCTGTAGAAGCACTTAATATTCTAATGCAATGTGTATGTGTGTGTGTGTGTGTGTGTGTGTGTGTGTGTGTGTGTGTGTGTGTGTGTGTGTTTAGTTTGGCAGAAGGTGTTGTCCAGAACCTGATTTATTTATGTTTATATTTATTTGTTTATTCATTTAAGAGAGAGAGAGAGAGAGAGAGAGAGAGAGAGAGAGAGAGAGAGAGAGAGAGAGAGAGAGAGAGAGAGAGAGAGAGAGAGAGAGAGAGAGAGAGAGAGAGTGAAAGAATTGAAGTGTGTGTGTGTGTGTGTGTGTGTGTGTGTGTGTGTAAATATCAAGGTCATTATATAAGAAGAAAAAATATGTTTGCTCGGAAGAAAAAATAAGATAAAAAAATAACTTAGTAAACGAACAAGAGTAATGTTAATAATAATAATAATAATAATAATAATAATAATAATAATAAGAAGAAGAAGAAGAAGAAGAAGAAGAAGAAGAATGAAAAATAATAATAGGAAGAAAGTGAAGAAGAAGTAATACAGAATTAGATTAGAAAGTTTGATTGGAAAAAGCTTATGAATGTACACCACTTTTTTTCTTTCCTTCCTCCTCCTCCTCCTCCTCCTCCTCCTCCTCCTCCTCCTCCTCCTCCTCTAGTATGCAGTACAGTTCTGGTCCACTAGCTACAGAAAAGACATTGATTTATTAGAGCGAGTTCAGCGACGCGCCACGAAAATAAGTCCCCCCTTGTGTGCCCTGCCGTATGAAGAGCGACTCAGGCGACTCAGTCTCTTCACGCTGGAAAAGAGACGCCTACGAAGGGATGTGACACAGGTGTTGACGTACCTTAAGAACTTCAGTAACGTCGACCACTGCAAGTGTTTTGAGTTAGACTTTTTTTTTTTTACAGCAAAGGAGACAGCTCAAGGACACAAAAAAAGGAAACAATAATAAAATAAAAAGCCCGCTGCTCAAGAACTAGAAACGACGGTCTACCCATACAAGGGAGGCGAAGTAATACAGACATTGGTAGGAGCTACTTTTCATACAGAGTCATCCGCCACTGGAACAACCTCCTGTAGACGTAGTAAGTGCAGAAACTCCTTAAAATATCGCATCGGCGGTTACTTCGTTGCAACAGGATCAGATTGAACGCGCGAACCGAGGTGCTTTGAACTGCTTCGCTGGCACCAAGTGGGGACCAAGTGCTTTCTGTTGCCTGCCTTTCCATGATTACTCCTCCTCCTCCTCCTCATCCTCCTCCTCTTCCTCTATGTACCGTTGTTTATCGCCAAATAAAGGAAGGAAAAAGAAATAGAAGCACAAAGAGTCAGTTCTTGAGGATTTGAAATGAAAAGAAAAGGAAAAGAAAAAAAGATGAAAAAATGAAGGGAAAAATACGCGGATGATGACATTGCAGAGAGAAAGAGAGAGAGAGAGAGAGAGAGAGAGAGAGAGAGAGAGAGAGAGAGAGAGAGAGAGAGAGAGAGAGAGAGAGAGAGAGAGAGAGAGAGAGAGAGAGAAATCATATGAAACTCTTTTTGCTCGTTGTTGTTGTGTGTGTGTGTGTGTGTGTGTGTGTGTGTGTCTGTGTGTGTGTAATCCACCTCTTGGTCTGCTGCGGGTCTCTCTCGAGACAGCCAGCCGTTCCCCTACGGAGGAACACAGAGCCCGTAGTACCGATCTTTGGATAGGACTGAGACCACTCACACACAGCACACCGCGACAACGAGGTCACAACTCCTTGCCTGACGTCGCGTACCTACTCTCTGTTAGGTGAGCAGGGGCTACACGTGAAAGAAGATAAACGCAATAACTTATCTTCACCCGGCCGGGGAATCAAACCCCGGTCCTTCTGGTTTTGAGGCAGACGCTCTACCCCTGAGCTACCGTGTGTGTGTGTGTGTGTGTGTGTGTGTGTGTGTGTGTGTGTGTGTGTGTGTGTGTGTGTATTATTAATTAAATGTGTCCATCATCCGCGTATGCATATATTGTATTACAAATGTGTTTGTCCATGTGTGTGTGTGTGTGTGTGTGTGTGTGTGTGTGTGTGTGTGTCTTATCAATTAAATGCGTGTCTGTTATCCGTGCATGCATATATTATTAATGTGTTTGTCCATGTGTGTGTGTGGGTGGGGGGGGGGGGCAACAAAGGAGACTGTTCAAGGGCAACAAAGAGGGTGTAGAAAAAAGCCCGGTCCTCACCGCTGCCACAAGTGAAGAGTGGCCAAAAGAGGTACATTCCGGGTGGAGAGATGTCCTGGTACACTCTTCTTGCAAGAGGTCAAGTCAAAGGCAGGAGGAAATACAGACGAAGGAAAGCTGTTCCAGAGTTTACCAGTGTACGGGATGAAAGAGTGAAGATGCTCGTTAACTCTTGCATAAGGGGTTTGGACAGTATAGGGATGACCTAGAGTAGAAAGTCGAGTGCAGCGGGGCCGCGGGAGGGGGGGAGGCATGCAGTTAGCAAGTTTAGAAAAGCAGTCAACATGAAAATATCGATAGAAGATAGAGAGGCAACATGGCGGCGGAATTTAAGAGGTAGAAGACTATCAGTAAGAGGAGGAGAGCTGATGAGACAAAGAGCCTTAGACTCCACTCTGTACAATAGAGCTGTGTGAGTGGAGCCCCCCACACGTGAGATGCATACTCCATACGAGGGCGGACAAGGCCCCTGTAGCCATATGGATAGCAACTGCGCGGGGGAGAAGAACTGGCGGAGACGATACAGAACGCCCAACCTCGAGGAAGCTGATTTAGTGAGAGAAGAGATATGGAGATTCCAGTTGAGATTATAAGTTAACACACACACACACACACACACACACACTCACAGACACACACACACACACACACACACACACACACACTCACAGACACACACACACACACACACACACACACACAGGTAGGGAAGGTAAGGGATGGGTGAAGGTCGCAAGGGTACGTTTATTATCCTTCTTTTCTCTTCCCTTCCCTTCCCTTCTCTTCAGTTCCCTTCCCTTTCCTTCCCTTCCCTTCCCTTCCCTTCCCTTCAATTCCCTTCCCTTCCCTTCCCTTCTCTTCCCTTCAATTCCCTTCCCTTCCTTTCCCTTCCCTTCCCTTCCCCTCTTTTCCCTTCAATTCCCTTCCCTTCTTTTCCCTTCCCTTCCCTTCCCTTCCCTTCAATTCCCTTCCCTTCCCTTACCTTCCTTTCCATTTCCTTCCCTTCCCTATTCTTACTTAATCTTCTATTCTCATCCTTTCCCTTCCCTTCCTTTGCATTTCCTTTCCTTTCCTTTCCAATTCCTTCGTATCCCTTTCTTTCCTTCCCTTCCTTTCCCTTCCCTTCCCTTACGTCCCTTCCTTCCCTTCCCTATCCCTTCCCTTCCCTTGCTTTCCCTTCCTCTTCCTCCCCTTCAGTTTTCTTCCCTTTCTTTTCATTCCATTCCTTCCCTTCCCTTTCCTTCAAAACCTTCAATATCCTTCCCCTTATTTTCTTTTCATTTCTTTTCCTTTTCTTTCCTATCCCTCCCTTCGTTTTCCTCCCTTCCCTTTTTTCCCTTCCCCCCTTCCCTTCCCTTCCCTACCCTTCCCTTCCCTTCCCTTCCCTTTCTTTCCTTCCACCTCTCCTCCCCAATACATAACAACTATCCCTTTTTTTCCATTTTCTTTCCTTCCTCCTTCTTTCTTTCCTCCTCCCTTTCCTCATTCCCTTTTCACCTCCTCATCCCTTCCTGATTCTTGCATAACCCTTTCCCTCCTCCCCCTCCCCCGATCCCCCCCCATCCCCTCCTGGGCATGTCTGAGGAACCACCAAATTCAAGGACGAAGGGTTTGGTGGTGGAGATGGTGGGGGGGGGGGGGGCGTTGGAAAGGATAAGATTTAAGGGGATGTAATAGTAAGGGTTGAAGGGGAGGAAGGGGAAGGGAAGGGAAGGGAAGGGAAGGAGAGGAAAGGAAAAAGGGAAGAAAAGAGAAAGGGAGGGAAGTTGATAAGTAAGGAAGGGAAGAAGAGATAGGGGAAAAGGAGAGGAAGGTAATGAGAAAATGGGAGGGGAGGGAAGGAAGGAATGGGAGGAAAAGAGGAGGGAAGGTATGGTGGTGGTGGTGATGGTGGTGATAATGGTGATGATTTTAAGGTAGGGAAGAGGAAGGGAAATGGGTGAGATAAGGTAAGGTATGGGAAGGCTTGGGTAAGATAGTGTTAGTGATGATGATGGTGATGATGATGGTGATGGTGGTGATGGTAAGAAGGAGGTAAAGTAAGTAAGGAAGGAAGGAAGTGAAGGGAAGGAAAGGGAGAGAAGGGAGGAGTAGGGAAGGAGAGGGAAGGGAAGGGAAAGGAAGGGAAGGGAATAAAATGGAATGAAAGGGAAGGGAAGGAAAGGGAGGGAAGGGAGGAGTAGGGAAGGAGAGGGAAGCGAAAGGAAGGGAAGGGAAAGGAAGGGAAGGGAATAAAAGGAAATGAAAGGGAAGGGAAGAGGAGGGGAAGGGAAGGGAAGGGAAGGGAATGGAAGGAAATTGATAAGAACGAAAAGGAAGCAATGGTGTGTGTGTGTGTGTGTGTGTGTGTGTGTGTGTGTGTGTGTGTGTGTGTGTGTGTGTGTGTGTGTGTGTGTGTGTGTGTGTCTGTGTGTGTGTGTGTGTGTGTGTGTGTGTGTGTGGTTAGTAGGCAGACGGTAAGTGGCTGTGGTATGGGGGGTGGAGGTGGAGGGGAAGGTGGAGGGGGAAGGATAGAGGGGGGAAGGGGTAATGCAGGTAGTGGTGGCGGAGGGGGGGATGGAAGGTCAGGGAGAAGAAGTGGAGGAGAGAAGAGGAGGTGGAAAAGAAGAGAAGAGGAAGAGGAGGAAGGAAGGAGAGAGGTGGAAGGATTGATAAGTGGAGAGAGAGAGAGGAAGCGGAGATGAGGAGGAAGGAACGAAGGAGAGGAAGAGGAGGGAGGAAGGAGGGGAAGAAGTGGAAAGACTGGTAAAGTGGAATATGAGAGGAAGAGAATGGAAGAAAAAGTGAAGGTGGAGGAGAAGGAAGATGAGAAGAGAAGACAGGAAGAGGAGGAGGAGGAGGAAGAGGAGGAAGTGGTGAATGCAGTTAGGATTGGAGATGAGTGAGAGGAGATGAGTGGAGGTGGAGATGGTGTTTGTGTATTCCACCCTACCCCGGTAAAGGTTCTAATTCCATATCTCCACCTGGTTCCCTATCTGGTGTTTGTGTATTCCACCCTACCCCGGTAAAGGTTCTAATTCCATCTCTCCACCTGGTTCTCTGTCTGGTGTTAGTGTACTCCATCCTGCCCCGG
Organism: Eriocheir sinensis; assembly: GCF_024679095.1. Classification (NCBI taxonomy): domain Eukaryota; kingdom Metazoa; phylum Arthropoda; class Malacostraca; order Decapoda; family Varunidae; genus Eriocheir; species Eriocheir sinensis. The sequence continues at coordinate 284,562 of NC_066555.1, forward strand.
TAAAGGTTCTAATTCCACCTCTCCACCTGGTTCCCTATCTGGTGTTTGTGTATTCCACCCTACCCCGGTAAAGGTTCTAATTCCACCTCTCCACCTGGTTCCCTGTCTGGTGTTAGTGTACTCCATCCTGCCCCGGTAAAGGTTCTAATTCCACCTCTCCACCTGGTTCCCTGTCTGGTGTTAGTGTACTTCATCCTGCCATGGAAAAGGTTCTAATTCCACCTCTCCACCTGGTCCTCTGTTTGGTGTTAGTGTACTCCATCCTTCCCCGGTAAAGGTTCTAATTCCACCTCTCCACCTGGTTCCCTGTCTGGTGTTAGTGTACTCCATCCTGCCCCGGCAAAGGTTTTAATTCCACCTCTCCACCTGGTTCCCTGTCTGGTGTTAGTGTACTCCATCCTGCCCCGGTAAAGGTTCTAATTCCACCTCTCCACCTGGTTCTCTGTCTGATGTGATATAAGGAGGGAAGAAGAGGGAGAAGAAAGAGAAATGGGAAGGGAAGGGAATGTATGGGAAGTTGGAGCATAAGGTATCTTCAGGAGCTACCGTCTGTCTGTCTGTCTGTCTGTCTGTATGTATGTATGTCTGTTTTTCTGTCTGTTTGTCTGTCTGTATGTCTGTCTGTCTGTCTGTCTGGGATCTTGTAGTGATTGACCTTATAGCCTGTTCCACGTGGGTGATGATGATGATGATGACGTAAGAGAGAAAATCAAGTTAGGAACACGTTACAAAATTCAAGGCACAGAAAAGAAAAAAAAGTTACTCGTATATTTGGATTGAGAAAAATAAAAGTGTCAAGTAAACTCACAAACAAGTAAGTGGGTGATAAGTGGAGCAGTCAACGAGGCAACGGATGGGTGGATGAGTGGAACAGTATAAATAGGGAAGTGGATGAGTAGATGAGTGACAGTCTTAGGTAAATAGAGGAGAGTGGATGAGTGGAACAGTTAGGCAGACGATGGAAGGGTGGAAGAGTGGATCAGTTACCGGACAGTCAATGGCAGAGTGGATGGGTGGAACAGTTAGGCAGATAATGGAAGGGTGAAAGAGTGGATCAGTTATTAGGCAGGCAGTGGAAGGGTGGAAGAGTGGATCAGTTAGACAGTCAGTGGAAGAGTGGTTGAGTGGAACAATAAGGCAGGCACTGGAAGGGTGGAAGAGTGGATAAGTCCGACCGTCAGTGGCAGAGTGGATGAGTGGAACAAATCAATTTAAGCTTTCACGTCCTTATGACAAACACAATTGCAAGTTTTCCTCTTCCTTCTCCTACTTCTCCTCCCTTCTCCTGTTTTTCCTCCTCCTTCTGCTCTTCCTTTTCCTTCTTCATCTCTTCTTTTCCTCCTCCTCGATTTCCTTTTTACTTCCTTATGTATTGTGGCCTTGAATGAGTTGCTGAGGAGGAGGAGGAGGAGGAGGAGGAGGTGTTAGAGGTAGAGGTAGAGGACGAGGAGGAGGAGGAAGAGGAGGGGCAGTAATTAGAGGTAGAGAAAGAGGAGGAGGAGGAAGAGGAGGAGGAGGAGGAGGAGGAGGAGGAGGAGGAGGAGGAGGACGAGGAGGAGGAGGAGGAGGAGGAGGAGGAATAGGAGGAGGAGGAGGAGGAGGACCCCATAATAATTTTTTTCCAATATTTTCGTTCTCGCTGACCTAGAGAGAGAGAGAGAGAGACAGAGGCTAGGTATCCCCTGTTTCAACACACACACACACACACACACACACACACACACACACACACACACACACACACACTTACATAACAGCCAGACAGCCTTGTTAGAACCAATATTAATCTCTCTCTCTCTCTCTCTCTCTCTCACTAGTGACTGACAGCCAACACGTTGCAAACCTATTAAACAATTACTTTTCCTCGGTGTTTAATACTAACAGTCCTCCCCCAACACCAGTACTAATGTAAATCCCGAGCATGAATTGCCTAACTTTGAAATAACAACCGATGAAGTCTTGAAAGCCCTCCAATCACTTAAAACAATTAAAAGTCCCTGGACCTGACAAAGTATATCCTACTCTGCTCAAAGAAACAAAGAGCGAAATACTCTCCTCCCTCACAACCGTATTCAATATGTCCTTGCGACAAGGCATCGTCCCTTCGGATTGGAAAAAGGCTAACGTGACACCGATTTTTAAGAAAGGAGACAAAAAATTACCAGGTAATTACAGGCCCATTAGTCTAACTTCGGTTGTAGGTAAGCTACTTGAGAGCATAATTAGAGACAAAATTGTGAGTTACCTTGAAAGCCACTCATTAATTGGGGATTCACAACATGGCTTCCGAAACAAAAGATCCTGCCTATCAAACCTATTGACCTTTTATAACGACCTCTTCACGGTTTATGACGTAACCAAATCACTGGACGTAGTCTATCTTGATTTCCAGAAAGCGTTTGATAAAGTCCCACATCATAAATTACTTTATAAATTAAAGCAAATAGGTATTGACGGTCAAGTACATTAGTGGCACGCCAGCCCTCCGTGGGCGAGGTTGACCAGCTTGGTCATCCTCGCTTTGGGCTCTCCCGCTGCGGTCAAGTTGACTGGTCGGTTGCTCGCCCGTGTACTGCTACGGGCTGCTACTGGGCGCCTGCCCGGGGGGCCCGTGCCTCCGTCGCTGCTCGACGGCTGTACTCGTGTCTGTGGCGGCGGCGGAGGCGTCCCCACCCCCGTCACGAGTTTTTAATTGCTCGTTCCCCCTTATAGGGCCGCCTTTAGGCCAAAGGCCCTGTCCCCTATTAAGGGGTAAATCTTTAAAGGAAGGTCAAGTACATCAATGGATCGTGAATTGGTTGAGCAACAGACAACAAAGAGTGGTGATTGACGGATTTAACTCAGAGTGGGCGCCGGTCACTAGTGGCGTCCCTAAGGGCTCAGTTCTTGGCCCAGTGCTCTTCGTTATTTACATCAACGATGTGGATGTTGGACTCAATAATCGCATTAGTAAATTCGCAGACGACACAAAGATTGGTAACTCGGTTCACACTGACGAAGACAGGCAAAGCCTCCAAGAGGGTTTGCACAAAATTTCAGCTTGGTCGGATAGATGGGAGATGCCCTTTAACGTAGACAAGTGCCAGGTCCTTCAAGTTGGAACAAGGAATAAGAAGTTCGATTACGAAATGCGCGGCGTCAAACTCAAAAGCGTTCAATGCGTTAAGGACTTGGGGGTCAAAATCGCGTCAAACCTCAAATTATCACAGCAATGCATCGATGCAGCAAATAAAGCGAACAGAATGTTGGGCTTTATTGAAAGAAACTTTTTATTCAAGAATAAAGATGTAATACTTCCACTCTACAACAGTTTAGTCAGACCCCACTTGGAATATGCGGTACAGTTTTGGTCTCCCCACCATGCAAAGGACATTGCTAAATTAAAAGGTGTTCAGCGTTGGGCAACAAAAATGATCCCTTCCTTGCGCAACAAATCTTACGAAGAAAGTCTTTCTACCCTTGACATGTTCTCTCTTGAGAAACGTCGCCTCCGAGGATAACTGATCGAATGTTTTAAAATACTTCATGGTTTCACGAATGTAGACAGATCAACATTGTTTATGATCGATGACACTTTGCGTACGAGGAACAATGGCGTAAAACTCAAATGTAGACAAGTAAATTCAGACTGCACCAAATTTTTCTTCACCAACGTTGTAGTGCGAGAATGGAATAAGCTTCCACCGTCAGTGGTCCAGTGTAACACGATTGACTCCTTTAAAAACAAGCTCGACCGTCACTTCCTTCAACTTAATATTAACTAGAGTAGAAATGCAACGTTATGGAGCCATCTGATTAGTGTAGATTCACTTAGGTTTAAGGACAGACCACCTAGTCTGGACCATGGGGTCTTTGTGGTTTTATTTTCTATGTAAATCTATGTAAATCTCTCTCTCTCTCTCTCTCTCTCTCTCTCTCTCTCTCATTATTCCACCCTTCCCTTCCTGTTCACTCTCCCTTTCCATCCATCCTTCCCTCTCTCCCTCTTTCTCTCTACCTCCCTCCCTTCCTTATTTGTGGCCCCCTGTTGTGTGTGTGTGTGTGTGTGTGTGTGTGTGTGTGTGTGTGTTTGTGTATGTGTGTGTGTGTGTGTGTGTGTGTGTGTGTGTGTGTTCTTTCTCCTTCCTTCCATTCTCTTCTTTTCTCTCCTCTTCCCTCACATTCCCTAACTAACTACCTATCTGTCTTA
>NC_066555.1:291250-296250 GCF_024679095.1 Eriocheir sinensis
CCTTGACCACCTTCGCGAGCCTCGACCCTGACACTGACGCAGAGGAAGGAACGACCCTCGGGAGGCATAGCGCGTCAACGTGTTCCTCCTTACTAACGGGCCGTCCGCAGGGAGGTCTGAAACGTCGACTTGAATGTACTAACGGGTGACTGACTGACGAATGTACTAACGGGTGACTGACTGACGAATGTACTAACGGGTGACTGACTGACGAACGTACTAACGGGTGACTGACTGACGAACGTACTAACGGATGAGTGACTGACGATGAACTGACGTGAATCTACTAACGGATGACCGACTGACGAACGTACTAACGGGTGACTGACTGACGATAAACTGACGTGAATCTACTAACGGATGACTGACTGACGATGAACTGACGTGAATCTACTAACGGATGAATGACTGACGATGTACTGACGTGAATCTACTAACGGATGACTGACTGACGATGAACTGACGTGAATCTACTAACGGATGACTGGCGCTGTGTAGCTAAAACGTCGACTTGGGGATTTTTTTCTTAGTGTGACTTGTAATAGTTATTTTTGGGTTACTTAAGGACCTGACTTAAAGAGATAATTTAAAGAGGTCATTTGGAGAGTTGAAGAGCAAGTTAGAGGTGGTTTAAAAAGGCAAATTAAACAGAACACATGCATGCAGACATACACTCATTCATACACATAACAACTCGGAAGGCGCACACACTCTCCCATTATCAGGTATATCATTATTTTTGTATATGAACTCATTAATTTATAGTTCTGGTTACTTCAGGCCAAGGCGAGATGAGTCATTTAATTCGGCCTCGTTAGCACTGATGTGATCCCCTTCCTGTCGTCACCCACCCTCATCCTGCCTCACCCTGCCACCCTGCTTACCTGTTTATCTGCTTTTCATGCACATAAGAACATAATTATGGAGTCTGCAAGAGGTCATTTAGGCAGCTCCTGCAAGCCTTAACCCTCCCAACCTCGTTATCCATGAACTTATCCAACTTTTTTTCCAAATGCATCTATCGTACTGGCACCCACTCACATCATGACTACCAGGCGTGATCCACACATCCACCACACTGTTAGTATTGGCACTCACTCACCACATGACTGCCAGGCCCGTTCCACTCATCCACCACTCTGTTAGTATTGGCACTCACCACATGACTGCCAGGCCCGTTCCACTCATCCACCACTCTGTTAGTATTGGAACTCACCACATGACTGCCAGGCCCGTTCCACTCATCCACCACTCTGTTAGTATTTGCTCTCACTCACCACATGACTGCCAGGCCCGTTCCACTCATCCACCACTCTGTTAGTATTGGCACTCTCCACATGACTACCAGGCCTGTTCCACTCACTCGACACTCAGTTAGTAAACCCAATCTTGTCTGTGTCTTTGTTGAATCTGAACTTATCCAACTTCAACCCATTGCTACGTGTCCTACCCGGCTCTCCTACCACCAGAATCACCCATTGATAAACTTCGATCAAGTCTCCTCTCCCTGCCTTCTTATATCAATTCTATAAAGAGGGGACTATCAAGACACACCTTTCCACTCGAAATTGACCTCTTTTGACCTCTCTTTCTTTTTGCTTTGGGTCTTGTCCTTGAGCTGTCTCCCTTGCTGTAAAAAAAATGTAAAATCAACTTGTCTGGTCCAGCGTACCTCACTTTCTGCATGTCGTACCCTTCCTCACCATGTTTTCTTCCTGTCACTAACCCGAAGGAGGATGTTGTCGTGATCATACGTGGAGGAGGAGGAGAACGGGGGAGAGGGAGGGAGAGAAAAAAAGAAGAGGCGGAAAGGTGAATGGACGGATGAAAATTGAGAGAGAGAGAGAGAGAGAGAGAGAGAGAGAGAGAGAGAGAGAGAGAGAGAGAGAGAGAGAGAGAGAGAGAGAGAGAGAGAGAGAGAGAGAGAGAGAGAGAGAGAGAGAGAGAGAGAGAGAGAAAAGCACGCATCCACGCACGCACGCACACACACCGCCAGAACCGGATGGATTAAAGCGTGGTGGAATTCTCAACAAAAAAAAAATATATAAATAAAAAAAAAAAAAATAAATAGTAATGGTGATAATAACGAAAACAATAACAAAAACAAAAAGGACAAGAAGAAGAATGGCGTGCCGTACTAGGAACAAAACAACAAAAAACAATAACAGCAACAACAACAAAAAATAAGTCGTAGTAAAACTCGTACCAAAAGTCATACCGTCACAACACAGCAGCGAGGGTCGTATTCTTACTTGAACGACTATAAAAAGGAAATAAAAGAAAACTCCGTGTCATGTAACCTAGCGCGGTATACCTTTAAGGACGGGCCGGGGACTTGGCACCACTGTTTGGGTCTCCGCGCCGCTCCTCGACCTGTTGTTGACTTGTAGTGTTCATGAACCTAACTTCGTATCCCTACCAAAACCCTTTTCTAGACCTCTTCGTCTCATCAACTCCCGTCCTCTTACTGATTGTCTACTACCTCTTAAAATCCGCCGCCATGTTGCATCTCTTTCTGTCCTCTATCGATGTTTTCACGTTGACTGCTCTTCTGAACTTGCTAACTTCATGCTCCCCCCCTCTCTCTCACTCACCCTTATGCTCTCCAAATCCCTTATGCAAGAGTTAACTTTATCTTCATTGTTCTATCCCTTCCGCTTGTAAGCTCTGGGACAGCCTTCCGTAATCTGTATTTCCTCTTGCCTATGACTTAACCTCTTCCAAGAGAGGAATGTCAAGACACCTCTTCTACCTCTCTTTCGGCCTTGTACTCTGTCTCGTTTTGTTGGATCAGCGCTTGGCGGGCTTTTTTTTCTTGCTCTTTTTTTTTATGCCCTTGAGCGGTCTCCCTTGCTGTAAACAAAAAATAAAATAAAAACACCACCACCACCAGCCGGCACTCACTTGAAGGACTCGTAGAGAGTGGCGTGCCCGACGGAGGCGACGTTGTCCGCAAGTCTCCCGGTCTTGCGCCCCAGCAGGAGGAGTCCCAGGTAGTGCTCCACCAATACGGAGACGATGAACCACGGGATGGCCTGGAGGGGGGGAAAAACGGGGGTGAGGGGGGGCTGTGAGGGAGGGAGAGAAAAATAGGGGAAAAAGGGGGGTTGAGGGAAGAAGAGAAGGAAGGTGATGAAAGAATAAAAAAGGGAAGAAGGGGGGTGGAGTGAGAGAGGAAAAGGGAGGTGAGGGAAGATAAAAGGCGGGGTGAGGGAAAAGGAAAGGGGAAGAGAGGGGAGGTAAAGGGATTGAGGTTGTAGGGGGAGAAGGGAGGGGGAGGTGGAGTTGTTAGGGGGAGAAGTGTGTTGGGGAGGGGGGAACGGGGTATTAGGGGGGTTGTGAGGGGGAGAAGAAAGGGGAGGTAGAGAAAGAAGAAAGAGGAGGATGGGAGAAGAGAGAGGAGGAGGGTAGGGAAGAAAAGGAAAGGGGAGGTAATGGAAGAAGAGAGAGAGAGAGAGAGAGAGAGAGAGAGAGAGAGAGAGAGAGAGAGAGAGAGAGAGAGAGAGAGAGAGAGAGAGAGAGAGAGGATGGAAACGTGAGATAAGATGTTGAGGATGTTGAGAGGAAGGGGAAGAGAAGGGAAAGGGAAGGGGAAGAGAAGGGAAAGGGAAGGGGAAGGGAGGGGGAAAGGAAGGGGAAGGGAAGAGGAAGGAAAGGAAGATAGGTGGAGTAAGGAGGAGGAGGAAGAGGAAGGGGGGAAGGAAGAGTGACTAGGAAGGTGGAATTGGAGTGGAGGCGACGTAAATGTGGTTAAGTGGAGATAAACAGAGGAGGAGGAGGAGGAGGAGGAGGAGGTAGGAACGGAAGGATGATGTAGCGAGGTGGAGGAGGCAATGTCACAGTAGAAAAAAGGAGGAGGAAGAAGAAGAAAAAAAAAGAAAAAGAAAAATAAGGAGAAGGATGAGGATGAGGAGGAGGAAGAGGAGGAGGAAGAGAGGAAGGTATTTTAGTGTACAATTCAGGATGGAAGAAGGAAGAAGAGAGAAAAAAGGAAGAAAAATATAGAGGAGGTAGAGTAAGAGGAGGAGGAGGAAACACTTGAAACACTTAAATACACTTAAATATATATCATTAAAGGAGGAGGAGGAGGAGGAGGACGAGGAAGAGGAGGAGGAGGAAGAGGAAGAAGGGAAAAAACAAGAACAAGAAAAGAGAGAAGCACACACACACACACACACACACACACACACACACACACACCACCTAGTTCTAAAGGCATACATTTTAACCTCTCTCTCTCTCTCTCTCTCTCTCTCTCTCTCTCTCTCTCTCTCTCTCTCTCTCTCTCTCTCTCTCTCTCTCTCTCTCTCTCTCTCTCTCTCTCACCACCCCACCACGTAAGCGGTGGCTGAGTGGTAGCGTGCTGGGTCCACATTCACCACGTGATGGGCGACGCGAGTTCGAATCCCCACGCTGCCACCTCGGATTTTTCAGTCGCCGCCGAGTGGCTTAAAACTACCCACATGCTGTCCTGAAGACCACCCATCAACCCGGGCTCTAGAGGAAACCGTCCAAGTGAATCAAGAACGAGTTCCGGGGGGCAGCATGAGCCAAGAGAAGATGGCGCCACTATAAACACTTGCCTGCGCCATGACGGGCTATACGCCGAATACCATCGAGGGCCCTCAAGCAAGCCGACCGGCGCTATAGGCGTAAAAAAAAAAAAAAAAAAAGCAGCAGATAGCGTAATACAAGGTAACCAGCGGGGAGTTGTGTGCGCAGCCTTGAACCCGGTGTTGCGCATATTGTAATTTTGCGATACTTTTTACTTGGGGTCAACTTCTGCTTCTTCTTTTCTTTAGGAGTTATTAAGTGGATTTATGTGTGGTTTTGGTACTTATTTGTGGGTGTATGGTACTGTTGCTACTACTACTACTACTACTACTACTACTATTACTACCACTACTACTACTACTACTACTACTACTACTACTACTACTACTACTACTACTACTACTACTACTACTACTACTACTACTACTACTACTACTACTACTACT
>NC_066555.1:303750-308750 GCF_024679095.1 Eriocheir sinensis
CACACTCCATCAGGCGCCACCAGTGAGAAAGCCTAACGGTTCAATAGGCCGCGACGTAACAAGAAAAAAAGTTGTAGTTGTTGTAGGAGGAGGAGGAGGAGGAGGAGGAGGAATATAAAAGATAAATACTGAAAAACATGTATAAATCGTGTACTTCCTGCTTTTCACATTGCTTGAAGCGGCTGGCAATGAAACTAAGATAGGGAAGGGGGGAGAGAGAGGGAGGGAAGGAGGGAAGGGAGGAGGAAAGAGAGGAGGGAGAAAGGGAAGGACAGGAAGGAGAGAGAGGGACAGATAGCAGGAAGGGAGGAAAAGGAAGGGAGGAAAAGGAAGGGAGGAATAGGAAGGGAGGAAAAGGAAGGGAGGAAAAGGAAGAGAAGGAAGAAGGAGGACAGTGGCAGAGGTCAGTATGATGATGATGTGTGTGCGTGTGTGTGTGTGTGTGTGTGTGTGTGTGTGTGTGTGTGTGTGTGTGTGTGTGTGTGTGCGTGTGTGTGTGTGTTTCCGGCATCTAGTGAAGGTTCTTGCATATTATTTTGTCCTCTGCGTGTCATTGTTTGTTATTGTTATTGTTGTTCTTATTATTATTATTATTATTATTATTATTATTATTATTATTATTATTATTATTATTATTATTATTACTTCTTATCATTACTGTCTTTGATTTTGTTGTTAAGTTCGTTGTTGTTGCTGTAGTAGTAGTAGTAGTAGTAGTAGTTGTAGTGGTAGTGGTGGTAGTAGTAGTAATCCAAGCAGTAGTAGTAGTAGTAGTAGTAGTAGTAGTAGTAGTAGTAGTAGTAGTAGTAGTAGTAGTAGTAGTAGTAGTAGTAGTCTCTCATTTATTTATCTCCCTTTGTATCTTCTCTCTCTATCCTCTCTTTCCCCTCTCCTCCTTCACCTCCCCTCCCTGTCTTCTCCTCCCCTCCCTCTCCCCTCCTTTCCATCCCCCTCTCTCCCTTCCCCCTCCCTCCTCTCCTCAGTCACACGACTAGTAGGAAAAAAAAATACATGCACCAACAACAGGAAAGAATATACACAAAACACAAGACCTCGCTAAATGCTGAGGGAACATCACACCTTCCTGGAGGTTCCCAGGAATGGCGCGAGTGTGTGACGCCGCGTGCAGCGTGGGAGGAGGAGGAGGAGGAGGAGGAGGAGGAGGAGGAGGAATAGGAGGAGGAGGAGGAGGAGGAGGAGAACGACGACGACGAGGAGGAGGAGGAGGAGGAGGAGGAGGAGGAGGAGGAGAACGACGACGACGAGGAGGAGGAGGAGGAGGAGGAGGAGGAATAGGAGGAGGAGAAGGAGGAGGAGGAGAACGACGACGACGAGGAGGAGGAGGAGGAATAGGAGGAGGAGGAGGAGGAGGAGGAGAACGACGACGAGGAGGAGGAGGAGGAGGAGGAGGAGGAGGAGGAGGAGGAGGAGGAGGAGGAGGAGGAGGAGGAGGAAACATGGAAATATGGAAATGCAGGCAGCGTAAAGCCCTTTGGCTCATTACGAGGTTGCCCGCTCAATGATTTCATCTGCTCGACAGCCGCTTGGTGCACCCAGAGCAGACGAAAGCACCTCGGTATTCAGTTTTGGTATTCGATGTTTAAATTATTGATGGTATTTGCACTAACTACTTGTAAGGGAAGATTGTTCCAGTGGCGGATGACTCAGTTTGAGAAGAAACTCCTGCACTGTCTGTCCTACATTGCCTGGCCTGGATTGGCAGACCGTTATTTCTAGTTCTTAAATTGGTTTGTAGCTCAAAAAACTTTTAGTGGGCGACGTTGCTGAACTTCTCCAGGTACATGAAGACCTGAATCATATCCCCTCGTAGGCGTCTTTTTTCCTGCGTGAAGAGGCTGAGTCGCCTAAGTCGTTCCTCGTACGGCTGAGCCCTCAAGCCTGGAATCATTTTCGTGGCGCGTCGCTGAACCTTTTCCAGCAATTCAATGTCCTTCCTGTAATTAGGGGACCAAAACTGTAAAGCATACTCGAGGTGAGGTCTTACCATCGACTCGCAGGGCTAAACCTAAGATTTTTTTAGTGGGTGGGCACTGGACCTTTTTTTTATTACTGAGTTAGTCATCGCATATTAAAGATCATACGTGTATAATGTATTTTTACCCTGCTAATTTACGGGTCTCGATTGTGACAAGTTACAAGGCTTGTAATAATTTGTAGCAGACTGTCGGCGATATAGCGAGCTGCTGACGGACGAAAATCAAGGACACTTGCGAGTCACACGTCTTTACTTGCCCAGCTGTAAACACCGTCTGAACACTCGGAAGTCAAAATTTGGACATAGTATTAAATGACTACTTGTGAAACACACACATTATAATTATACTATGGATGTATGTATGTATATATGCATACGTATACGTGTGTGTTTGTGTGTGTGTGTGTGTGTGTGTGTGTGTGTGTGTGTGTAATTCACCTCTTGGTCTGCTGCGGGTCCCTCTCGAGACAGCCAGCCGTTCCCCTACGGAGGAGCACAGAGCCCGTAGTACCGATCTTTGGGTAGGACTGAGACCACTCACACACAACACACCGCGACAACGAGGTCACAACTCCTTGCCTGACGTCGCGTACCTACTCTCTGCTAGGTGAACAGGGGCTACACGTGAAAGAAGATAAACCCAACTTATCTGCACCCGGCCGGGGAATCGAACCCCCGGTCCCTCTGGTTGTGAGCCAGGCTCTCTATCTACTAAGCTACCGGGCCGTGTGTGTGTGTGTGTGTGTGTGTGTGTGTGTGTGTGTGTGTGTTTTCGTAATATATTTTTTCCTTACTCCTTGTTCGTTAATTTCTGCTTTTTCTTCATTTCTTTCTTTCTTTCTTTCTTTCTTTCTTTCTTTCTATATTTCCATTTCTTTCTTTCCTTCATTTTTCTTTCTTTCTCTTTTACCTCTTTTGTTATTCTCTATCCTTTTATTTTTCTTTGTTCTCGTGTTATTCCTATTATTATTATTATTATTATTATTATTATTATTATTATTATTATTATTATTATTATTATTATTATTATTATTATTATTATTATTATTATTATTATTATTATTATTATTATTATTATTATTATTATTATTATTATTATTATATCCTTCCTTCTCTCATTGGTCTTCTTAATTATTGTCTACGCCTTCCTTCTTTTTAGTCATTTTCTATTTTTTTGTTATTTTGAGTCTTGTTGTTGTTGTTGTTGTTGTTGTCGTTGTTTTTATGTTATTATTCTACCAGTCTCTTCTCTTCTTTTTCCTTTTTTTCTTAATTTATTTTCAAGTGTTTGTTTTCGTCTCGTTTTGGCGTGTCGGATGTTTTGGTTTAAGGACACACACACACACACACACATACACACACACACACACACACACACACACACACACACACACACACACACACACACACACACACACACACGCACACACACAAATAGACAGACAGAAAGATGGGCAGATAGACAGATATAATTATACACTTGTTTCATCCTTCTTCCTCCTCCTCCTCCTCCTCCTCCTCCTCTTCCTCCTCCTCCTCCTCCTCCTCCCTCGTCGAGTTCCTTCTTCTCGTCTCTTCCTCATGAAAAAAACTAGAATTATAATAGGAAAAGTTTGCATACGACCCAAAAACAAAAATATTATACTATGACTAAATGATTAAACAAAGAATAGAAAACTAAATAAAATCACACACACACACACACACACACACACACACACACACACACACACACACACACACACACACACACACACACACACACAGAGAGAGAGAGAGAGAGAGAGAGAGAGAGAGAGAGAGAGAGAGAGAGAGAGAGAGAGAGAGAGAGAGAGAGAGAGAGAGAGAGAGAGAGAGAGAGAGAGAGAGAGAGAGAGAGAGAGAGAGAGAGATTATGGAAGCTATGAAGATTATAGTAAGGATAAGAAAGAAAGAAAGAAAGAAAGGAAAGAAAGAGAGAATGAAAAAAAGAAAATATAAACTGTGAAGATTCAAGAAAAGAAGATAGTTAAAGTGCTCCTGACCTCCTCCTCCTATTCCACTTTTTTTCTCATTTCTCTCTTTATAGCAAATCATTGAAGGCCAGAGTGGTGGTGGTGGTGGTGGTGATGAGGCCTATGATCATTGCTAACCTTTTGTGATGATGACTCGTGCGTGATAATGGTGGTGGTGGTGGTAGTGGTGGTGATGGTGGTGGTGGTGGTAGATATGGTGTTATGATTCAGCAAGCTTGGTAGGATGGTAATAGTAGTAGTAGTGGTGGTGGTGATGGTGGTGGTGGTAGATATGGTGTTATGATTCAGCAAGCTTGGTAGGATGGTAATAGTAATAGTAGTAGTAGTAGTAGTAGTAGTAGTAGTAGTAGAGTAGTCGGGAGGGTACCTGCTGGCGATTACGAGTCCAGCACGTGATCAGGCCGTACTGAATCCTCACCTTCCCTTCCATTCCCTTCCCCCCCTTCCCATCCCCTTCCATTCTCAGACCTTGACCGTCCCCCCTTCGCCCTCCCTTTTCCACCCTTCCTCCCCTACCCCTTCCTTGCCCTTCACCTCCCTTTCACCCATCATAGCAGCCCTTACCTTAAATACTTCCCCTTCCCTCCCCCATTCCTCCCTTTTTCTTCTCTTCTTCCTCTCTCCCTCCCTTCTCTCTCCCTTCCCTTCCTTTCCTTCGTATGTTTGTATTTTTTCCTGTTTCTATTTCTCTCTTTCTTTCCCCTTTTCTTTCTTTCCTTCCTTCCTTCCTTCCTTCCTTCTTCTTTTCTCCCATTTCTTCTTCCTTCTTTCTCTCCTTCATTCTATCTTCTTTACTCTTTCTCCTTCTTCCTTCCCTTCATTTTACTGTCATTTCCTTCCTTCCTTCCTTCCTTCCTTCCTTTCTTCCTTCTTCTTTTCTTCCTTCTTAATTCCCCTTCCTTTACATCTATCATCTTCCTACACTTCTACCTCCCTCCTCCCTTCTCTTCCCCCCCTTCTCTCCCTCCCTCCCTCCCTCCCTCCCTTCC
>NC_066555.1:311250-351250 GCF_024679095.1 Eriocheir sinensis
TTTATCTTTCTATCTATCTTTCTGCGTATATCTATGAGGAGCGGGGAGGCATTTGGCTAGTCAGGTAAAAAGACAAGTGGGTAGAGGCTGGTCTTGAGGCGGGTAAAGAGCGGGCCGCCTTGCCTATCGCGACAGACTCCGATAAATGCTTTCCCCTTTCTCTCTATCTATCTATCAGGGACAGGAAGGCATTTGGCTAGTCAGGTAAAAAAGGAGAACGAGCTAAGAAAGTGGGAAGAGGCTGGTCATTTTTTTTTATAGTGAGTGGGCCGCCTTGCCTCTCGCGACAGACTCTCCGATAAATGCTCTCCCCTTTCTCTCCATCTATCTATCAGGGACAGGAAGGCATTTGGCTAGTCAGGTAAAAAGGCGAGCTATTAAGACGAGTGTGGAGAGGTTGGTCATGACACTTGGCTCATGAGGCGTATAATGAGTGGGCCGCCTTGCCTCTCCCAACAGATAAATCCTCTCCCTCTCCCTCCCTCCCCGCGGCTCGAAGGCCCAGCGAGGCACCTTGGCGGGCAGTTGATGACTCAAGCGTCCGTGGGGTGAGTGTGTGGTATCCCTGGTGTTAGGCGTTGGTGTTGTTTGGGTCTGATGACTTATTTTTGTTTATATTAATACGATGATGATGTTATTATTAGCTTTATCTGACGACTCCTTCCGTTACTACTACTACTACTACTACTACTACTACTACTACTACTACTACTACTACTACTACTACTACTACTACTACTACTACTACTACTACTACTACTACTACTACTACTACTACTACTACTACTACTACTACTACTACTACTACTACTACTAATAATAATAATACTGCTACTACTACTACTACTACTACTACTACTACTACTAGTAATAATAATAATAATAATAATAATAATAATAATAATAATAATAATAATAATAATAATAAAAGAAATAATAAACATACAAAACAAGTAAAAGAAATTGCGAACATTGTCGTATTTATATTTATATAAAAAAAAAAACAAAAAAGCATACTTATGGCGCCATATGGTAGCTACTGTATATATATATATATATATATATATATATATATATATATATATATATATATATATATATATATATATATATATATATATATATATATATATTTTTGATGGTCCAGCCTGTTCTGGCGCAGGCGAGTGTTTGTAGTGCCATCTTGCATTGTATACATATATATATATATATATATATATATATATATATATATATATATATATATATATATATATATATATATATATGTATATATACAGGTAACTCTCGATTTACGCGAGTATTGCGTCCGTGAAGAGGTCGCGTAAATCAAAAACAATGTAAATCAAACAAGAGGTAGGTTTCTGTCGAAAAATAAATACTGTATTTTGCGGCGTATAACGCGCACTCAAAACTTTAAGACAACAATTTTGAAAAAAAAAAAAAGTTCTTAAAATGCTCAGAAATATGTACGGGTTAAAGAACATAAACAATGTACAGTTTCCCGGAATGTATATATTTTTGGTGTAATCTTTACTGTTTGAATTGACAAGTGGCCTTGAGTAAAGCAATGAAAATGGCGGCCGGGCTGGTGTTGTGAGAAATACATCCCCGTAAACATACTGATGATGCACAGCTTCTGATATCATAATAAGCATTTATCCTGGGGACCGTTTAAAATCCGCGTCACCCCCATTGACCTAGACAAGAGACGAGATGCCTTCTCGCCTTCAAAGATGCCCTGAATGTCGCTTGCGTCAGGCTCCACAGTATTTCCGTGTCAAGAATGTAAAAAACTGATAAATGTAGATTCTGTGTGAAAGCAAGCCAGGACGAGAGTAACATATTCAAAGTGGAGGGTATTATTGGAGGCCTGTCACAGCAGCTCGCTGAGCTAAAAGACCTCATTGGTAACCCCGTGACCCTTCCCGTGCGCTCAGATTCATCAAAGACATAGGCAAGAATTGGTTCACCAACAGAGTGGTGGACGAATGGAACAGGCTTGGGGGCCATGTTGTGGGTGCCAATACCGTAGATACATTCAAGAAGAGGTTAGATATAGCCATGGATGGTGAGGTAAGGTGGGGTTGAGTGTACAGGAGCTGCCTTGTATAGGCCAGCCGGCCTCTTGCAGACTCCTTACGTTCTTATGTTCTTATGTTCTTGTATATCAGCACACCCCTTCACTTGGAGCTGTATCCGCCACTGCACACACACACACACACACACACACACACACACACACACACACACACACACACACACACACACACACACACACACACATACACGCACACACACCTGACCAGTATCTTTAATTAACAAGCATTGAATGTATAACATGCGAAAGACTAATCAAGAAACATTGGAAACACACACACACACACACACACACACACACACACACACACACACACACACACACACACACACACACACACACACACACACGTATGTCGGTGGTTAGGAACTCCTCTTCTCTCACCCTTTTGCGGTTCTTGTGTGTGTGTGTGTGTGTGTGTGTGTGTGTGTGTGTGTGTGTGTGCGCGTGGAAATCAGTTTAGCCACGCTTATTATATCTTCCTGCTCGTAAACATCACAGGAGGAGAAGGAGTACAAAGGAAAAGCAAACAGCAACAGACCTCTTGGTCTTAACTATATATAGGCTGTTTGTTGTTGCTACCATCTACTCTACTCTGCGAGTCAGAGACACAGGACAGCAAAGGTGAAGGCTCCTCTCCTCCCAGGAGGAGGAGGAGGAGGAGGAGGAAGAAGAAGAGGAGGTAAGAATGGAAAGATGAGGTGACGAAGAGGAGGAGGAAATGCCATGAGTAGCAATAAAAGGAGGAGGAGGAGGAGGAGGTGAAGGAAGAAAAAGAAGAAGAGGAGGAGGAGGAGGAAGGAGAAAGAGGAGGAACTTTGGTGTGGTATCCAGTAGGGAAGAAGAAAAAAGAGGTTGAAAGAAAAAAATAGAGAGGAGGAGGAGGAGGAGGAGGAGGAGGAACACAAAAGAAGAACAAACAACAGCAGACCTGCTGGTCCTTTCGAGGCTGTTTGTGACAAGCTACACTAACTATCTAATCAAAGGTGGAAGATGAAGGACAGCAAAGGCGAAGGGGAGGAGGAGGAGGAGATTAAAGATGGAAAGAAAAAAATATGGGAAGGGATTATTAGTTACGCAGAAGTGGAGAGAAGAAGAACGCGAAGAAGAGTGAAGAGACGAAGAAGAAGAATATGAAGAAGGAAAAAGAATGACAAAAAGGAGAGGAAGGAAAGAATAAACGAAAATGGAAGAAAAGGAGATGAAATAAATATATAAACGAAGTGAAACGGACACCATGTCCACCACCACCACCACCAACATCACCAACACCGCCACGACAACAGCAACAACAACAACAACAACTGGAGATCCTTCGCCAAGTCTGCGGGTACAGCACTGCTCATTCGAGTGTGTCAGGCCGTTTTATGGGGGACTAAACACGACACACACACACACACACACACACACACACACACACACACACACACACACACACACACACACACACACACACACACACACACACACACACACACACACACACACACACACACACACACACACAAATGTAATGAGTACAAAAAAAGTGTTGTTGAAGCAGTGTGCATTACGAAACACAAGAATTTTCTACTTAAACGAAGGTAGTTTTAAGTTATATCCACTCGTACTTGTCCTTGAACCCAAGCCTGACTCGCTGAGAGGCCTCTTCCCTCCCCTTTAACCCCCTCGTCCGTCCGCCGCAGCGTGGGGTGGGTGGGGGGGGGAGGGTTGTGACCTGACTCTCCTACCCATGGAGGGGGCTTCGTGGTGCAGTGGTTAGCACACTCGGCTCACAATCGAGAGAGCTCGGGTTCGATTCCCGGGCGGAGTGGAAAAATTTGGGCGGCTTTTCCGATACCCTACGCCCCTGTCCACCCAGCAGTGAATGGGTACCAGGTATTAATCGGGGGTTGTTTCCCGTCTCCTGGGGTCTGTTCCCTTCTATAATTCCTTCCCCCTCCTGTCTCTCTCCGGCATATGACCACAGATGTTGCGCCGACTAAACGATACTTTCCAACTTTTCCTGCCCATGGAGGCACAAAAGGTGGAGCTGCCTGGCCCGGGGAGTGAGGTGAAACCGCCGAGCTGTCATTCACTCGCCGCCATTATGACGCATACCCGGGTGCGAGCCCACGCCCACCGCCTCAATTACTGCCTCCAAGTCTTATCCATTATGACGGTGATGTTTTTTTTATTTCCGTGCATTTATTGATGTGGTCGATCAATTTCGTAAATACTAATATATTTTTCTACATACTGAATGGAAACAGAAACCAACTTCGAGATTTCACAAGCTTATTACACCACTAATTCGCTGATGTTTCTTTGCTTACATGTTAATCTTCTACTAACCTACACTAACACTTAAAGCATTCCTACTCTTATAGCTTTTAGAGCAGTGTTTCTCTCTGTAAACTGTTATCCTGCACAGGAACACCTCAATTGTGAACAGGTTTCAGCAACGGGGAGGCGGTGGCTGAGTGGTTAGCGTGACGGCCCCGCGTTCAGGAGCTCCAGGAGGGACGCGGGTTCGAATCCTGGCCGCCGCACAGCTGAGATTTTTCAGTCACCGCCGAGTGGCCTAAGACTACCCACATGCTGCCCTGAAGACCACCCATCAACCCGGACTCTAGATAACCTCTCCACAAGATTGCGCCTCTTTAAACACTCGCCTGCGCCAGAACGGGCTATGCAAACCATCAGGCCCCACCAAAAAACACCTTTTATTAACAATACTAATGGTCTAATAGCTGAAGTAAAAATGAGTCTACTCCCACCCCGCGGAAACCCAGGGGGACGGTGACCTGACAAGGCTGACCTGACTAACTCCTGACACCTGAAGGCACTAAGGTCGACTCCAGCCTTCCTGCCTCCATGCCCGGTAGCAGCGACGGGTCAAATCTGTGACTTTACCGTGTAGCAGCGACGGGCCAAATTTGTGGCTTTACCGTGTAGCAGCGACGGGCCAAATTTGTGGCTTTACCGTGTAGCAGCGACGGGCCAAATTTCTGCCATGATATAAACCTCCCAAAATAGATGATGCATAAACTGTTCACAAATGCTTTGATATATATTATGAAATGGTTTGCGTGAGTGATAATTCTTTCTCATTATTTTGAAGAATGGGAGAAAGGTATGAACGAGAAGAACGGGAGAAAGAATGAGGGATGAAATAAGAGTTACAGAAGTTACGAGTTAAGAAAGAGTGAAGACATGGCAGTATAAGCTCTGAGGAGGGAGACAGGCGAAGGGAAACAACAGACTCGATAACCATATGCTGTAGGGCGAACCAAACCGACTCACTCCAGCACTGCCTTCCCTTCGTCCGCCTTTCCTATTATGGTAAAGTCTGAGTGATTATTCTTCCTCATTTCTGTGCGTTGTGAGGGATGAAAGAACACCTCCCCTGCCTACATATACCCCCTACCGTTGTGTCTTGGGTGCGTGAGGTGTCCTGGGAGCTCCTTGCAGACAACAGCTGTGAATAGATCAATAGTAACTCACACGTACGTCACAACATGGGGCAACTTCTTAATCATCTCGGCCCCCAAACACACCTATTTGACAAGGGTTTCATAGGAGTTTTGGGCATTTCCAGGGGTAGTCTCAAGACCCTGATGGTAGTTTGAAATCTAAGTATAAGTATATGGTATGAATATAGGAAACCATTGTGACGTGACTGAGAAAGTTCAAATGTGACACCTATACGCTTTTATCTCTATTATTTCTTATTTTTCCCTCTCGACCACACAATATTAAAAAAGGATCGTAGGATTATAGGAAAGCTCAAGTTGTGATTCTCTTAGTTTTCATTCCCCCGTAGACATAGAGAACATAAAAGAGGTATTAGATTGTGAAGTTATGGAGCGCTGCATGACATAAGGGACAGAAAGGGTGTTAGATTCTATAACTATGGATCACTGACAGACGTAGAGGACATTGCATGGTGCCAGATTGTAGTTATGAAGCACTGATGACATAGGGGGCATAGAAAGGGTGTTAGATTCTATAATTATGGATCACTGACAGACGTAGAGGACATAAAAAGGGTGCCAGACTGTGTAGTTATGGAGCACTAACGATTGATAAGCACCGTAAGTATTGTAAAGGCGCCTTTCCGTGGTTCAAATTTCCCGCCCTGGGTCAACATTTTAGAAGGCGTTACTTTTACCGTAATCCCTGCTCCTATAATATACAGATTGGGTAGTTGTTTTATTTTCTCCCTTTGCTTCTCACATTTTCTAGGAAGTCAAATGAACAGTAAGTGCGAAGGAAACGAATAAGCTAAGGAAAAAGAGGTCATCCTATTTTCACCATAATCACGCCTTTCTATTTACGGACTCTGGGCCACTTTTCCTGACCTTCTCCTTTCTTGTCTATTTTCCTGGATCAAAAGTAACGGCCTCCAGGCCTGGGCAAGGGAGGAAAGGCTCAAAACAGCGTAACATATTTCCGTCAGTGTGTCGCCATCGGTGGACGTGACGGGAGTCGAGGCGGCGGCCAACACCTGGCTCACTGGACCTGCCGAGGGCGGCGCCATGGACTTCAGTTACCTGCTGGAGCTGGCCAAGAGCAATGACCACAGCAACAAGCAGGAGGTGAGGCGCGGCGGGGGCGTGCCCGGGCCAGGGTGCCGTGCTGCCCCAGTCAGCCCTACAGGCACGGCAGGCCCCAGCCCCGGGCCTGCCGTGCCTGCCGCGGGATATTATTTTTGGCAGTTGTCTGGCTGGTGCCCCGTGACCCCCTCCCCTGGGGCACGGCCTGCACCCCCGGGTGGTGGCCTGTGTAAAGTTTAGAGGCGGGGTGGAGGGGGCGAGGCGCCCTTCGCCCGCAGGGGTCGGCAGGCCTGGCTGGGTGACAGCAGGGGCGTTGTTAGGAAGTGTTGTTGTGTCGTGTTGTTGCATTACACTTACACGTTGTTGAATTCCGTGAGTGAGTTAGTGCCAGGGCCGAGATGGCTCCAGTGGTAGCAGGCAGGCAGCCCCTTGCTTTCCTTGCTCCGGCCAGGGGGTGTTGGCGCTGGGCCGGGTGTCCTGGTGTTGGCGCTGGGCCGGGTGTCCTGGTGTTGGCGCTGGGCCGGGTGTCCTGGTGTTGGCGCTGGGCCGGGTGTCCTGGTGTTGGCGCTGGGCCGGGTGTCCTGGTGTTGGCGCTGGGCCGGGTGTCCTGGTGTTGGCGCTGGGCCGGGTGTCCTGGTGTTGGCGCTGGGCCGGGTGTCCTGGTGTTGGCGCTGGGCCGGGTGTCCTGGTGTTGGCGCAGGGCCGGGTGTCCTGGTGTTGGCACTGGGTCTGGTATTTCAGCCAACCATGCATCCAAATTTTTCTTGAAAGCATCAGGAGACACACCTGTCTCGTGCTCCTCAGCGTGGCTGGGATGCCATTATAACGTCAGGAGCTGCTGAAGGTGAAGCTGTGCTGGAGCAGAGGCTTCATCCTCTGAGTGGGTCCGGGAGTGGTTCTGACGTGGCACGGCCTCCCTTGCCTTGGATGGTTGTGTTGGGGACCCTTCCCTCCAAAGTCTTCACGATGTAGATTATGGTGTGGCATTCCTGTGTCTTTGCAGAGAGTACAGCGGCAACTCCTTGAGCCTCTCCCAGTAGTTCACGTACTGGACCCCGTAAGTTTAATTGTTTAGGAAAGATGCGTGTGACACACTTGGCTGTGTGCAACCTTCAGTGTGACGGTGGAGGCGGCGGCTGCCTCCCTTGCAATGGTCCTGTGAGGCTTGAGGCATTATTTTTTCTTATGTCAGTGCATTGTGGGGATGGAGGAACACCTTCCCCCTGCCTGAGTAACCCTGCCTTGGTGTCTTCCAGGCCTCCGTCTCGAGGTTCTCCACGAAGGTGTCGCGGCCCAAGAAGGAGATGCGGCCGGGCCCCAAGGTGGCTGCCGTCAAGGCCGTCATAGACCGCCTCACCTCAGAGAAGGTGAAGGAAAATGAGGAGGCGCGTAAGAAGAAGGAGGTATGTGTGTATGTCTTTTCCTCCATGCCCTATAGATGCTAAGTACAGTTAAGAATCCAGTGTTCAGTAAATCTTGCATGCCTGCATGTAAGAAAATTACCTCATAACCTTTTTAACATTATGAAGGTTAATTGATTGGGGTAAGACTAACGGTGTGAATGCCAAGTTAATGCAGGCTTATTTGTTTCTCTTGTTTTGCCCTTGAGCTGTTTCCTCTCCTGTACAATAAAATAAAAGAAATTGGACTCTTCTCTAAGCCTACCTCTGCCCCCCAGAACTTGCTGACGCTGCGTGCACAGGACAGGAAATCCAACAAGCGTGTGAGGGCGATGATCAACATGAACAAGGGAGCGTCCAAGGCAGTGATGGACGACGCCAAGGTGGGAACGATGGACCAGGGATGCAGGACACACACCTCCTCCTCTTCTTCTACTTCTACGTCTTCTTCATTTCTTGTTCTTGTTCTTCTTTCTCTTCTTCTCCATTGTGTTCTTGTTCTTCTTTTTTTTCTCCTCTGTTAATTTTCTTGTTCCTGTTCTTCTTTTTTCTTCTTCATCTTTGTCTTCTTTTTTTCATATTTTTCATCATTCTTGTTTTTTATTTTCCTTTGATGGCCTTTCCTGGCTCTCAATAGTAGTAATAACTGTTGCACCCTTTGAGAAGACTGGTACAAAGATAACCTTTGTCTTTTATGTAGTTAGTGCTTTTGTGATATAGTAATGTGCCATAAATAGCAGCCTTCCAATCTCCCTGAAGTGAAAGCTGTACAGTCAATAGATCCTTCCAGTCTTAACCTATGGATCAGAAACCTGGTCAAAAGATCTAAAGGAAAATGCTAAAGAGTGTGTGTAAGGAGGAATGGACAGGAGAATGCTGGGTGTAAAGGAAACTAAAGAAAAAAAGCAGGAAAAGAAAAGAACGAAAGAAAAATTAAAATTGATGTGTGTATGTGCGTGTGTGTGAGAGACTAGAGAGGTGTGTGTGTGTGTTGGGGTGTTGAGTGTTTGTTTCTGCTTCAGTACATCACCACAGTCAGGAGCAGCGAGTAGCGGGCTTTTTTTTTTTTTTTGTGTGTGTGTGTGTGTGTGTGTGTGTGTGTGTGTGTGTGTGTGTGTGCCCTTGAGCTGTCTCCTTTGTTGTAAAAATAAAGAAAAAAAACATGAAGAGGAATGAAATGAGGATGGCTACAGTTATGAGCTTCTGGCCCTCACATCAACTATTTATAATGGCCAAAAAAAGGAAGTCAAGCAGATTCTAATGAGTGTTTTTATAGGTTCATGGTACAGAGGAAGCATCAAACTACCACTAGGGCCATAAAACTACCCCTGCAGATGCCTCAAACTCCTTATGAAAGTCTTGTCAAATGTGTGTACTTGGGAGCCTATATCTTTAGTAATATGTCACTAAGTGTTTGTGTTACGGGACATCACCATGGCCAAATATGTGAAAGGAGGAGGAAGAAGTAAAGATGGTGTTGGTTAACCCAGCAGCAGTGGGGATTGTGTTTCTTAATGGTCCCTCCAAGC
Source organism: Eriocheir sinensis (assembly GCF_024679095.1). Lineage (NCBI taxonomy): Eukaryota > Metazoa > Arthropoda > Malacostraca > Decapoda > Varunidae > Eriocheir > Eriocheir sinensis. Next base: position 320,819 of record NC_066555.1, read on the forward strand.
GAGAAAAATGAGAAAAAATAACCCCTCACACAAACCATTTCATAATATATATCAAAGCATTTGTGATCAGTTTATGTATCATCTATTTTTTGGGGGGTTAAATCATGGCACAAATTTGGCCCGTCGCTGCTACCGGGTTAAGATGGAAAGCATAAGGGAAAAAAAATAGGAGAAATAGGGAGGAGGAAGTGGTGGAGAAGGAAAAAGGAAGAGAAAAGATGATGAATGTGATGATGAGGAGAAGAACAAAGAGGAGGAGGAGAAAACAAATGAAAATGAATGAGAATAGAATGAGGGAGAAAATTAGGAATAAAAACAAGAATTAGAACAGAAGAAAAAAAGACCAACAGGAACCGGAGAATGAAATGTGTGTGTGTGTGTGTGTGTAGGCTTGTTAAATGTTGCTGGGGCATTATGTGTTTGTCTGTATTCCAGGACATCAGCATGGCCAAGAGTGAGGAGCAGTATGTATGTGTGTGTGTGTGTTGGCTTGTTAAGTGTTGCTGGGGCATTAAGTGTTTGTCTCTATTCCAGGACATCACCACAGCCAAGGGGGAAGAGCAGTGCGACGAGGATGACTACGGCTACGAGTCCAACATGAGCCAGCAGATCTTCAGCAAGCTGGCCAACCAGTACGCCAACATGCCCGAGGACGACAAGCTCAAGTTCGTCCACAACAACAAAAAGGGAACCATCGACGACATCAAGGTGAGCGCCGTGCTGTGTTCCCTAAGCAGGAAGGCACAGACACAAGCAGCTGATGCCCTTAGACTTGATATATGTAAGAGTAGTTTAGTGCATGTAAGAGTGATTCAATGTGTGCTGCTAGAGTGCTGTGTCTCATTGGGATCATGATTAGCTGTGTGCCAGGGGATGCTAGGAACTCCATTTCATTTAAAACTCGGAAATTATGGTATTGGGTTGCAGTGTGGTGGTGAGGGATGGGGTGAGCCTGAAGTGGTAGTGTGGTGTCTTGAGTGTTGAGGTGGTGGTGGTTGAGGTAGCAATGTAGTGGGTGTTGAGTGTTGAGGTGGTGGTGGTTGAGGGAGCAATGTAGTGGGTGTTGAGTGTTGAGGTGGTTGTGGTGGCATGAGTGTGTTGAGTGAACTTGGTGTGTGGTGGGTGGGTGTTCTTGCCATAGCTAAGAGGGAATGGCTTTAGGGTAAGTTTAGGGTAAGAGAAACAAAATGAAATGCAGAAAAAAATGTGAGGAAGAAAAACAGGAAGGAATATCAAGTAAAATTAGGGTGAGAGAAAAAAAAGAGTTCTGTTCCCCCCTCAGAGCCGCGTGATCAACAACCTGAAGCGCGTGGAGGAGGAGGAGATGGGGCCGCGGCGGAGGAAGCGCAAGAAGCACCATGCCGAGGAGGATGAGTTCATCAACGACGGCGACGAGTACGCCGGCACCACCCTGGCCTACGGCCACCCCCATAAGGAGAAGGAGGGCAAGTCCAGCCACAAGATGCCGAACATCAACTACACCAACTACAAGAGTGACAAGTTCAGCAACTTCAAGTATGGCCAGGACCAGACCCCCAAGGACAACAAGGACAACAAGGACAACCCCGAGAAGGAGCGGCCCAAGAAGGCGCGGGAGAAGGCCAAGGCCAAGGCCGCGCCGCCACCCATGAGCTTTGAGGAGCTGCTGAAGGTGGCCCAGAAGAAGCACCAGGAGGCCCCGCTGCCACCCCCCAAGGAGGAGGTGCGCCCAGGCAAGGAGAAGGACAAGAAGAAGGAGCCGGACCGCCCCCTGACGGCCAAGGAGAAGGAGGAGCTGGAGGAGGAGCGGCGCAGGAAGCTGAGGCGCATGGGCAAGCTGCCGCCCGAGAAGAAGCCATCAGAGGCAGAGACAGAGGCGGACAAGCTCAAGAAAGGGGAGAAGGGCGGCAAGAAGGGGCCGGCGGAGAGCGATGGCAGCGCCAGCGGCCCCAAGCTGAAGAAGGCCCTGGAGGCACCCAAGACGCCAGAGCCCAAGGCCATCGACCGCTCCAAATACTTCGCCGTGCCATTCTCACAGAAGCCCAAGGAGATGCCGCCGCCCGCCAAGGAGTCCCAGCCCCCTCAGAGTGCCCGACCCTTCCCCCCACCGCGGCCCCAGGCTCCCCCACGGCCCCAGGCCCCCCCACGGCCCGAGCCTTCCCCCAAGGAGGCCAGGAAGCCGTCTGGCCCCCCATGCCGGGGTGCCCCACCCAGCAGGCCCCCCAGCAAGCCGGTGCCCAAGGGCCGGCCAGGGCCGCCACCGCCTAGCCTGCACAAGCGGCCGCCGCCACCGCCAAGTCCCCCCGGCAAGAGGCGGATAGAGAGCGACTCTGAAGACGACTATGACTCCGAGATGGACGACTTCATCGATGACGGTGAGGCCGAGGTGGACGTGTCCAGCGAGATCAAGCGCATGTTTGGCTACGACCGCTCCCGCTACCAGTGAGTGTGTGTGTGTGTGTGTGTGTGTCCTACTTTTTTTTCCTTTCTTAATCCTCTGTTTTCTTCCCTTCCTTCCTCTCTTTGTCCTTAACATCCCCATTCTCTTTTTAACCCTCCTCCTCCTCCTCCAATTCTCACACATCACTCCTCCCTCTATCTCACCCTTTCCTCTTCTCCGCAGGGATGATGACGACGACGTGGATGACATGGAGGCGTCGTTCTCCCAGATGCAGAAGGAGGAACGCATCTCAGCACGCATCGGCCTTCAGGAGGACTTGGAGGACATCAAGAGGGAGGAGGAGGAGAAGAAGCGGAAGATGCAGCGGTTCAAACAGGCCAAGAAGGGGCGGAGATGAGGGTGCTGAGAGCTGGACCGCCTGTATGTGTGTGCGTGTGGCTGGGCACATCTCAGGGGAATGGATGTTGACAATTATTTAGACAGTGGAGGGCTACAACTGGCTGTGTGTGCGTGTTATTTACGTACAATTACTACTCGCTTGGCCGTGTACGCAAACACCATGACACTCTTTTGGGCCCTCAGGAGAAGGTCGGAGGTATTGAACATCATACTTCCAAGTTTTAGATTTAGAACTGATGTCTTTCTTGGGGGTCAAACTCATTGCCAAATACCTGTAAATTTTTGTTCTCCATTATCTGCTGTGGTTATCATATGTTCCTGCTATGAAGGTGATGAAAGAACACACCAAACTAGGCACCCAGGACCATACAACAGTGATACAGTTTGCAACCTCTTAGTCGTGAGTCAAGAACTACTCCAGCCCCTAGTTCATCATTTGTACGGAGAACGAAAAAAGAAAAAATCAAATAGTCCCCCTTCATGCCTGTATCAGTGTAGGGACAAATCAGGCTAGTATGTAACCCCTCCTAACTTGATCCCAAAGAAAAAGTCCAATTCTCCACCAGGTAGTCTCCCTTAACCCGAGAACATCGGCAGACGCTTTTTAGGGCTTTCACGAGTCGTGGCTGTGGTATGATGGACCCTAAAAAGGGCTCGCCATAAAACACCTAATTTGAGCTAATTGTAGGCGATGGTGGCATAGCACAACCCACCTTGAATGCCCGGGGTCTTTGTGGTGGGTGAGTGATCCTGAGGTGGGCTTTTTTTGTCATAGGTGGTGCTGTAAGGTCATGGCATACTGAATTAGCTATGCATACAGTAATCACTTGTCAAATTCTCTATAGTAGACAACAAGCGACTCTCGGCTAGATGTCACACGTCACGAGACTCTTTATTTTGTAACAAACACCACCCAAAAAGAATGGAGTTTGAGTAAAAGTAAATATTTTTAATGGCTTTATGGTTATGAGAGGAGTACTCTGATGTGTGTTCCATGCTCTTTTCTCAGTCTCAAAATCCATTGTAATTTTGTCGTTTCTCAGTCTCAAAATCCATTGTAATTTTGTCCTTTCTGTCTCAAAATCCATTGCAATTTTGTCTTTTCTCAGTCTCAAAATCCATTGTAATTTTGTCATTTCTCAGTCTCAAAATCCATTGTAATTTTGTCGTTTCTCGGCCACTTCTCGTCTTTCCCATAGCCAAAGCCCACGGGTTAATAAGCTTGAAACTGGTGACAGAGAATGAAAAAAAAAATCAAATAGTCCCCCATCATGCCTGTATCAGTGAAGGGACAAATCAAGCTAGTATGTAACCCCTCCTAACTTGATCCCAAAGAAAAAGTCCAGTTATCCACCAGGTAGTCTCCCGCTGATAAGCTTGGAACTGGTGGCTGGCAGGTCAACTCCCTTACCCTTTCCTATTCCTTGAAGCAGACCATTGATATTCTCTGCTAGTCTCTCCTGATAAATTTATAACTTCTGGCTGTCAGGTCAACCCCATTCAGTTACCTTAAATACCTATTCCCTCAACCAGATTATAAATATTCTTCACTAGTTTTTCCTTCTGATAAATTATGAACTTGCTCTCAGGTCAATACCCCCATTCAGTTATCATCCTCTCCCTGAATCAGACCATTGCTATTCTTCACTCTCTTCCTGTTGATAACCTGGTGGCTGTCAGGTCAACCCCCATTCACTTATTCCCTATCCCCAGAAGCAGAGCATTGATATTCTCCACAAGTCTTCCCTTATGATAACCTTGGAACTTATGGTTATCGGGTCATCCCCCATTCTGTAATTACCTATCCCCTCAGCTAGAGTCTGTCTGTTCATGGGTCAAGAAGTGTGTGTCCTCAGCTCCCCAATGCAACATTCTGGGGTCTTTGTGGCCTTCCTGTGTGCGTGTGTGTGTGTGTGTTGGTGCCCTTGCCGTGCCTCCCACCAAGATCTTAACCTCAGCCCAAATAGGATTACTGTCTGTGCCCAGCTTTTATATATAATTTATCCTTTATTTATAATTGTGTCTTTGAGAAACTTCTATGGGAGATGAAATATTTATTATTGTATAATTATCTAAGTTGAGCTGTGGGCCGCTGGTGTGTGAGGAGTCTCTGCCGCCAGCGCCACGGCTCACCTGTGTCTTGAGTTCTCTGTGAGAGCAACACTTGGCTGGGCAATGCTCACTTCTGGAGGCCTGCGCAGACACTCATGAGTTTGTGAGCCCATGAGTGTGTGCCTGAAATATGTTGACCAATGTTAGTTAATTGGGGTGACTGGTCTGGTGTGTTGGCAGCCCCTTGTAGGGCCAAACATGTGTCAGAATAGTGCAATTGTGTGTGTGTGTGTGTGTGTTAATTAATTGTTTTTTTAATTTTCTTAATTTTGATTGATTGTTTGGTGTCTCTAAAGTGCATTAGTTCTCATTTGTGAGGATGTAGAGAGAGGAAGGCAGGTGTGTGTTGAGATGTGACTGCTGTGAGATTGCCTTAGCCTGGTTGGTGCCACAGGGCGTGCTGGTGCTGGTGCAAATGTTTCAACAAGCTCACAGAATTGTGGCTGGGGGCAGCTGTGGAGGCTGTGATGGTTACATCTGCTGGACAGATGGTTGGCATTATTGCTTGACTTTCTGTCCCACTCAGTGAAGGGGGAGAGCAAGATAATGAAAGGTTCAGTGCAGGTTTATTGAAGAAACACATCACCTTTGCCTTCCCTTCATGGTTTACAGTAAGGCAGGAAATGTCTTGGTCAGCAAAGAATAATAATGTCATAGCTCACCACTTGCACTCGGTGGTATTTGAGTTACAGAATGCCACTCTGAGTAACCAACCCCTCAGAGAGCAGCCATGACACAGCTGAAACCTCTAGTGGCTGGTTAGACTGATACCAGTCCAGTGCCGGTGACTGTTGGGCCCAGGGGTCACTGAGGCCCCGTTGGTGGAGGGTCTCGCCAGTGTGGCAGAAGTTACAGGAGGCCAAATTAGCAACATTTTAGGTCCAGGATGGGCATCTGCATTTTTTTTGTAATTGTCAATCATGACAGCAAAGTACAATAACTTACCTTCTCCTAGAGTGCTTGCATGTTTGTTCTTAACTGTTGACACGTATTGGCTTTCTCTTCAGTAACATTGCATGCCTTGTTTATTTCTTTTATTTTAAAAGATGTGGGGAAAATATTTCACACACAGGATATACAAGACAGTCAAGAGTGAGGCAGTGTTTGGTGGATGGTGTGAACCTCCTCGACAGGGAGGGTGTTGTGTTGGCAGGGCTGGAGGAAGGGTGGGGAGGACAGAAGCAGTGAGCACGGTGTTGGTGGTCATGGAAGGGGAGCCAGCCAAGGACAGGGCCCACAGACTGCTGCTGGAGCCTGTTCATGGCCACACTCGCCGCCCTCCTCCAGTGTCGGCTTGTTTGTTATGCTACAGCCAGTCATTGCATGGCCCAAGTAGAAATTGTTTAAAAAAAATTCTTGTGGTAACATGGTAATAATGTCACCTACCATCACATCTACAGGTGGGACATTGTGTTGAAGCAAAGTTGATCTGTGAGTGTTTCAAGGCTCACTTTTTTGCAACACAGAATATGTGGTTGGCCGAAGGCAAATTCAAAGTCTCAAGATGTTTATAGTCACTTTATTACCAGTCTCATGTCAATATTGTAGCTGCTATCAAAAAACAAATATCATCATCATTTTCAGAACTTTGTCATGTCTTTATTTGTGTGGAGCAGCACAATAATTCCACAAAAAAAGTTTTGCTGCTCTGAGAAGTAGGTCTCAAAATACTAAGTACGTATATGGAGTTGGTCCAGAAGCCCCGCCCCCTCCACAACTGTGGGAGCTGATGGTTGTGTGAAGGGAGCTTGGAGTTAGGTCAGTGTTACCTTGGAGGGGGAGGAGGAAAGAACCGGGCTTCCGGGCCAACTTAGGTGTGCAGTGACTGTAATTGCACTGAACAAGTAGAAATTCAAGTTGTCTTAAACATAACAATGGCCATCCACTGGTGGGTTGTGGCCTCTGCCTTCCTGCCAGTCCACTGCAGCCAACACTGAGGCAGTATTCATCAGTGGTGGGAAACAGAGATTTTTAGAGATAACAGTTAAGGAAGAAGTCTTCAGGAGTGGGGAACAAAGTTCCCTGCCAGGCTTGTTTCTATCCTGTCCAGCTTGTTCAAAGAACAAGGACGCTCCCCAAAACCAGTTTTTACAATAAGTTGAAAGTTATGTTTTGATATTTTCTGTACATACTGATCTCTTCTGTATATTTTTGTATATTTTTTTGTGTAGTTAATATATAAATATATTGGCACCAGTAATCATACCTAGCTTTGTGCTCAATGGGTCCTCAGAAACTTTGCATATTTTGTAAGTTTCAACAATGCCGGCGTCATCATTCTTGTGTGAGCTGCAGTGATTCCAGTTGTAAACAAGAATGATGGACTTGCATTCATTGCTTCACAATAACAGTGTTGCCTTTGAGCCTGAGGCCACATCCTTACACAGGCATGATTTTACAATTAAAGACAGTGAACGTCAAGCTTCACAAAACCCTGAGAGCCACTGACCACAGCGACAGATACAGGCGGATGTGTGTTGTGGAGTGAAGGGCTGCGGGGACTCCCTCAGCTGGTGTGTGTGTGTCTGTGTGTGTGTGTGGCACAAACGTTCGGTTCACTCTGACTTGATGACACCAGTAAAGAAGTTGTGTGTTGGTTATAAACAATCTGATGTCATACACTGGATTTGAACTTGCCTTACAGCCGATGTGTGCATGATGTAAGTAGCAAAGGTAAAGGCTGCACATTACCACTCAAAGGTTGTCATGAGCCTCAGTGTGTGTGTGTGTGTGTGTGTGTGTGGTACATGAGGCATCTGGAGGGGAAGGAGTGTGTGGGACAGAGGCATTTTCTTTCTAGTTTTCACCAAGGCAGGCACGGCTACACACTGAGGGTCACTTTTCCCTTGTATCTTCCTGGGATGTGTGGCCAGCCTCTCCCAGCACTGCTAGAAAAATAGACTTTGTCCCTCATGCCCCCTAGCTGCCAGACACCTGTGTGTGTGTGTGTGTGTGTGTGTGTCCTCACAGATACATGTAGACATAGGTTACTAATTCATTAAGATAGTAAATGTGAGTTATATCAGTGACTGCTTACTTTGTTGTCTTTATGAAGTTTATATAATATATCTATATTTATATATATCAAGAAGAGTGTTGGAAGTCACTCGTTTGTTTGTGTGTTTGTTGATTGGTGAGGTGGGCGAGTCAGGCGTGTCCCCGCACCGTGGCGGGTGTGGTGTGTGTCGTGGCTGTCGGCTGCAGGATGACAGATAAAGCTTTAGCCATTGTTGTGCTGTGTTTTACCTTTCACTCTTACTGTTGAAAAATTAATCTCTGAGAACAAATCTGATAGATTAAGTTTTTCTCCTCCACAGTGAGCCATTGGGGTCAAGGGTGGCTCGGTGGGTGAGGTGTTGAGTAAGGGTTGCTGGGTTTTAGAGGCCGTGCTATTTTTTGTTTATCAGGAAAAATTTTAAACAAAGTTTAGATAAGGGTGATAATTTAGCATAGCATGTTTCAGACCTTGCCCTATTTTTGTCAGTATGATTTATTAACAAAATGTGGATAATTGAGGCTCTTACAAGAGGCACGTGATGGTAAAACCCAGCAGACAAAGTGCTTGCTGTGGAGACTTGTGCACCTGTGCCACGAGATGTTGATGCTGGACACAGCGTGTTGGCCTCCCTGTGCAGGCGCACAACACCGTCTCCACACCAACATTTGCCGGCCTCACAGCAGGACACACTTCATCTAATGGTTTTATCATAACGTGACTCTGATGTGCCTTAATTACACATATTTTGTTGATAAATCATATTTATAATTATAGGGCAAGGTCTAAAAAATGCTTTGCCAAATTATTGCCCTTATCCAATACTTTGTCAAAAAAGTTACCCCAAAAATACAATATAACATTGCCTCTGAAACCCCAAGTACATAATTTTTGTTAGTAACTGTCCACCACAGCAAACAGTGTATAGAATATATACCTTTGAGGCACAGTAATGTTGATGAACCAGTAAGCACAGTCAGGAGTTTGTGGGGACTGGTGGATGGATGTCTTGAGCTAGGAAAGGTTGTCACACGGAGAGGCTGTCACACCCAAAGACTTCCATCATCAGAGTCATCACCTGCAATGTGTTGTTTAGTTGGTACAATGAATGGCCACTCGGCATTCAGCCCGGTGGCCTCCCTGTACTGGCAGATGACAGCACTGACGTGACAGCCTCCAGCCGTTGCCTCGCACCACTGGGGACACTGATGCAATGCCTTATCTATTTGTATATCCTGTAATGCACTTTTCTACACAATAAAATATAAAAGCAAGATTATGGTCGTATCGTATTTAAAATACCCTCACGGACGTGTAAAAAGGTTACTTGTTTTTATTTTAAGGGACGTCTACAGTGTTAGGTTAGTACAATGTTAAATGGACTGGTAAGTGTACAGTTTGATGACTCAGACAGCCTTAACATTACTCTGAAGGTTACTGAGGCAAGAGGAAGCTGATGTTTACTCATGATGAATAGAGAGTCAAGGGAGGTGCGGAGAGTACAGGTGTAGCAGTGGAAGAAGGAAACCTGCGGAGGTGTGTCGCGGGCGTGTGTGCAGTTGTGTGGCCGCCGCTGCCCCTCACAAGGCGTTGACGGCGGCCAGCAGCTCCTCCATCTTGGCGGCCTGGCCCTCGACTGGCTGGCATTTGGTGATTAGTTTAACAAATGCTGAAAAGAGAGAAACACAGCAATCAATATTCAGTTCCTGGAGGTCTCCCTGTCTCTCTTCTCACTTTCCCTTCTTTCCCTCATCCAACCCTTTGTATTCCTGTTCCTCCCTTCCTTCCCATTCCCCATACAAGACCTTTTTATATAAGTCCCTCCCTGTCTCTCTTCTCACTTTCCCTTCTTTCCCTCATCCAACCCTTCCTATTCCTGTTCCTCCCTTCCTTCCCATTCCTCATACAAGACCTTTTTATATAAGTCCCTCCCTGTCTCTCTTCTCACTTTCCCTTCTTTCCCTCATCCAACCCTTCCTATTCCTGTTCCTCCCCTTCCTCCCCCATTCCCCAACCCTTCGCTGGCCACCTCACCTTGCTTCTGCTCCGCTTCCAGGAACATGAGGCTGATGGAGAAGCCGTGTGAGACAGAGAGCGCCGTGAGGTACTGGGCGGCACGGTCAGCTGGCACGCCCTCCCCCGCCAGCACCTCCACCACCTCCACCAGTGTGTTGGTCTCCAGGTCAACAGAGCGGAAGAATGTGGGCGGGATCATCTGTGGGGGAGGTGGAGGGGGTGAGCGGAGGCGAGTATGCTGCTTATGTGACACGGTTAAAGAACACTGGACTGAAGGAAACTTAACCCAGTAGCAGCGGGGATCATGATTCTTAATGGTCCCTCTAAGCGAGAAAAATGAGAAAAAGTCACCCTTCACACAAACCATTTCATAATATATATCAAAGCATTTGTGATCAGTTTATGTATCATCTATTTTGGGGGGTTAAAATCATGGCACAAATTTGGCCCGTCGCTGCGACACGGTAAAGCCACAAATTTAGACCGTCGCTGCTACCGGGTTAAAACACCGTACGGAGATACTATGCTAAAGGAAAAGTCCACCTGCATTTCACTGGTCACCAAATGCAGTACCCAGAACAGTGCCGGCCCTGCCCATACCCTCACTATGCTAAACCCACAGGGCCTCTGATCACTGGGGAGAGGGCCTTAGGATGCGTATAAAGAAAAATTAAAATCGGGCATCGAGTAATTTAACGCAAGCAACCGTTATTTTATTTTCGTAAAGAGTAAGAGGTCATACGGTGCAAGCTATGTATTTACTTAACATTGCTTAGGACAGGGATGTTATAGCTTGTGGGGGGCTTTCCTAGGGGCTAAAAATGTTCCTTTATCGAGAAACAGAAGAAAAGGAGGAGAAAGAGCTGAGAGGCAAAAAAAAATGGAATAAGGAGGAAAGGAAGAGGAAAAAAGGAGGCAAATGAAGAGGAAAGAAGAAAGAAAAAAGAACAGAAGCAAAAAATATGGAATAAGAAGAAGAGGAAGGGGAAACAAAGGAAGAAAAAGAGAGAGAAGAAAGAGAAGAGGCAAAAGATATGGAGGAAGAAGAAGAAGAGGAGGAGGAAACAAAGGAAGAAAAAGAGAAGGAGAAGAAAAGAAAGGCAACAAAAATGGAATAAAAAGAAAAGGAAGAGGAAATAAAGAAGAAAATGAAGAAGAGAGAAGAGAAGAGGCAAAAGATATGGAGGAAGAAGAAGAGGAGGAGGAAAAGGAAACAAAGGAAGCAAAAGAGGAGAAAAAAAAAGAAAGTTAACAAAAATGGAACAAGAAGAAAAGGAAGAGGAAAAAAAGACAAAAATGAAGAGGAAAGAAGAAAGAGAAGAGGCAAAAGATATGGAGGAAGAAAAAGAGGAAGCAGAAGAAAACGCAAAATATATGAAATAAGAAAGAGAGGAAGAGGAAAAAAGGGGAAGGAGAGAAGAATGGCAACAAAAATCGAACAAAAAGAAGAAAATAGGAGAGAAGAAAAAGCAGAGACAGACATTTCCAAGAGACCAACCACTGCACACAAATCTAAACATCACATCACAAGAAACAGAACAGGACGGGCGGACAAACCAACCTTGAGATACTCTAGTGCAACGTCGGGCGTCCTGGAGAGCCGGTGCCAGTCTTGCGAGAACTGGTGGGAGGTTCTTGGCACTGTGGGCACCGTGGCCTTGGCGCTCACCAACACTGCCGTCTGAAACAATGAAATAAAACTTGTCCTATGATCAGAGACTTTCACACTAGTATTCAAGGTGTTTCTAAGAGGGAGGAGGAGGAGGGCCATGTACTCGGAAGGGGTGTGGAGGTGGAGATACAAGGGAGGAGACCAGCTGGAAGACCAAAGAACATGAGACGATGTGTGGGTGGAGACATGAGAGGGATGCTAGGAAATCCAGTCAAGGGATTAAGAGGAAAAATAAGGAAGGAAGAAGATAAAAAAGGAATAAAAGAATGAGTGACGAATTAGTGTAGGATGAAGATGAACAAATACCAAGGAGGAGAGAGCATACGGAGAGCTGTAGAGGTGGGGGCAGAGGGGAGGAGACTGTAAGGAGTGTTGGTTACAGAGCCGAGGTTTCACGACACACCAGCACCGAAGCGACGCCAGCCCTCTGCACCATGAAGCCGGCAGAACCCACCTGACCGTCACCCCTGCTGCTACCCACCCTCTGCAGTCCACACTCTGCTTGTTATACGCACAACACACCTGTACCAGTAAGTTTTGCACGCACACATCTGTTTATCGAACCTTACAGAGACCAGATGGGAGACCAAAGAAGACCTGGAGATGGTGTGCGGATGGAGACATGAGAAGGGAAAATAAGGACGTCAAACCAAAAGAGAAAGAAGAAGGAGACGAAGAAGAAGATCAGTGAAAATAGGCAGAGGAAGAGGAGGAGGAGGCGGAGGAGCTATGACCTTAGACATTGTTGTTTTTTTACAGTATATAAAGGAAGCAGCTGAAAGGAAAAGAAGAAGGAAAACAAGAAAAAAAAACACTCTTTGCACTGCTCTTAAAAAAAAAATAAAAAAAAAAAAAAAAATAGAAATTACCTCGAGGGGTACCGCTGGCTTCTCCGTCTTCTTGGTCTCCTTGTCTCCACCGCCACCAGCCGCCGTGGTCACCGCAGACTCCACACGCTCCTCCTTCATCTCCTCCCGGCTGGCAACGTCCTTCACCGGTATCCTCTTCAGGGGCTTCTGCAGGATATGTGGTGGACTGAGTTATTTGCTCTCTCTCTCTCTCTCTCTCTCTCATCTTCATCAAACACTCATTCGTCAGACATTCTTTCATTCCTTTTTTATCTCCTTCCTTCCTTCCTTCTTTTTCCTCTTAACCCCTTGACTATATATTTCCTACAAGAAGACCTCACCAAGCTACAGGAATGGAACATATAGTCCCAGGTCTTTCTCTGCCTCTGTGGTGGATAGTGGAGTGTTTCCCATGTGGTATTGGTGTGCTGGATATCCCCTCCCATGGTGCAGGACTTTACATTTTTCTTCACTGAATTGTAGCAGCCACTTTTTGTTCCATTCCTGTAGCTTGGTAGGAAATCTGCAGTCAAGGAGTTAAAAGGGACGAAAGAGTTACCGCAGGACAGGACGAGCCTTGCTTACGATACACTGAAATGAAGGCTTTTTTTTTTTCTGTCTGTTTTCCATTTGTGTTGCCCTTGAGTTGCTTCCATTGCGGTAGTATAAAAAAAAAAAAACATTGACCTAACCTAACCTGACCTGACCTAACACACACACACCAACCCACCTTTGACCTAAGATGGGGCGGCTTGTCGATGGGGAAGATCTGGTTGGGGACGACCTTGGCTGCTGTGGTGGTGGTGGTTGTGGCACTGTTGACCTCCACAATCTTCAGCTTCTTGCCCGATCCCTCTCTCTTTATGGCTGTCGTCTCCACACTCACTGTTCCTGGTGGTGTTCCTTCCCTTGCCGTCGCTGCTGTGGGCTGTGGTGCTGCTGTCTGGGGTGCTGCGTTTCTGGCTGGTGTTCCGTCTTTGAGTGTTGTGTGTTTGTCCGGCGCTGTGTCTTTCGCTGCGGTGGGCTCCTGTGTGTGAGTGAGCCTGTTAGTGGTGTCTGGTGTTCCTGCTGTGTTGGTGGTGCCCCGAGCCGCCCCGCCCTCGCTGCTGATGGCTGTGTTGGGGCTGTTGAGCTCATCCAGCCCCCGCCGCGCCTCCTTGTTGTGTGGCTCCATCTCCAGCACCTGAGGGGGATTGGAATCTGTTAGTGATTAGGGGAGGGGAGGTGAAGTGAGGTGAGGTGGGGTTGTTAGGTTAGCTTAGGTGGGGTTAGGTAAGGCTGGGTGAGATGAGGTGAGGTTAATTAGGTTAGTTTAGGTTAGGTGGGGTTGTTAGGTTAGGTGAGGTGAAGTTAGGTTAGGTGAGGTCAAGTTAAGTGGAGGTAAAGTTAGGTTAGCTTAGGTGGGGTTAGGTAAGGTTGGGTGAGATGAGGTGAGGTTAAATTAGGTTGTTAAGTGGGGTTGTTAGGCTAGGTGAGGTGAGGTTAGGTAGGGTTAAGTTAGGTTAGGTGAGGTGATTTGAGGTTAAGTACTGGTGAGGTGAGGTAAGGTTTGGGGGGGTGAGGTTAGTTAGGTAAGGTGAGGTTAAGTATTAGGTTAGCTTAGATGAGGTGAGCTTATGTGGGGTTAAGTTAGGTCAGGTGAGAGGGTATAATGAGCTTGTTCTAATTGGTGATAACAAGTGGTGAATCACACACACACACACACACACACACACACACACACACACACACAACACCCTTCCAAGTCCCCCGTCAACCCCACCGCCCACCTTGAGGTAGTCGCGGCGTGCCAGCTCCTCCTTCCCCAGGCCGAGGCGAGCGGTGGCCCGGCGTAGGAAGCCCTTGAGGTAATTACAGTCCAGCTTGAGGCACCGGTTGCAGTCTGCCTCAGCCGCCGTGAACCTGTGTAGCCAAGGAACAGTTGAGGACATTGAGGACATTATGTGAGGAAGAGAACTCACATAGCAATGGATTTTTAAGAGGCTGAAGTTATTTAATGTGATAGTTTAGTTAGTGGCTGCTTTGAAATGGAGGAGGAGTCAGTTAAGAGGGTCAGAGGTCATTAACCCCTTGACTGAGTATTTCCTACCAGAAGACATCACCAAGCTACAGGAGTGAAACAAAAAGTGGCTGCTACAATTCAATGAAGAAAAATGTAAAGTCCTGCACCTTGGGAGGGAATATCCAGCACACCAATACCACGTGGGAAACACTCCACTATCCACTACAGAGGCAGAGAAAGACCTGGGACTATATGGTATCAGGCTACCAGTGAAGGGATATCCAGCATACCAATACCACATGGGAAACACTCCACTATCCACCACAGAGGCAGAGAAAGACCTGGGAGTATATGTTACCAGGCTACCAGTGAAGGGATATCCAGCATACCAATACCACATGGGAAACACTCAACTATCCACCACAGAGGCAGAGAAAGACCTGGGAGTGTATGTTGCCAGGCTACCAGTGAAGGGATATCCAGCATACCAATACCACATGGGAAACACTCCACTATCCACCACAGAGGCAGAGAAAGACCTGGGAGTGTATGTTACCAGGCTACCAGTGAAGGGATATCCAGCATACCAATACCACATGGGAAACACTCCACTATCCACCACAGAGGCAGAGAAAGACCTGGGAGTGTATGTTACCAGGCTATCAGTGAAGGGATAACCAGCACACCAGTACCACATGAGAAACACTCCACTATCCACCACAGAGGCAGAGAAAGACCTGGGAGTATATGTTACCAGGCTACCAGTGAAGGGATATCCAGCATACCAATACCACATGGGAAACACTCCACTATCCACCACAGAGGCAGAGAAAGACCTGGGAGTGTATGTTACCAGGCTATCAGTGAAGGGATAACCAGCACACCAGTACCACATGAGAAACACTCCACTATCCACCACAGAGGCAGAGAAAGACCTGGGAGTATATGTTACCAGGCTACCAGTGAAGGCAAAATCTGTACCAATTCCAGTGTACGGGTTAAGAACATTGTACCCTGTTCTTGTGTCTGTCAAAAGCTATGCCCACCCTTTGGCAAAACCATCATTCCTGTTACTAACTAAAAAGGTAAACCACAGTATTAAGCAACTGCAACAATGACTCTTCACATAACTGCCTCTTCCTTCCCTTTGAGTCCACCACATTGCTGCCCCCTTCATCTCCTCTATCACTGGTTTCACGCTACATATTTTCATGTGTTTATTTTAGCCCTAAGCCTCACTATTTACGCTGAGCAAGACCACGGCTGGCCACTTACTTCTTGAGCTTGATGTAGGCCATGGCACGGTTGGCCGGCAGCAGGGCGTTGGTGGGGTCCAGAGCCATGCCTTGAGTGTACTTGGCCACCGCGTCCTCCAGCCGCCCTCGCCCGTACAGCTTGTTGCCCTGCGGAGAGTGTCGCAGGTTAGGGGGAAAAGTTGGAAAGTTTCGTTTAGTCGGCGCAACATCTGGGGTCATGTGCCGGAGAGAGACAGAAGGGGAAGGAGACAGGACACAACCCCCGATTAATACCTGGTACCCATTCACTGCTGGGTGGACAGGGGCGTAGGGAATCGGAAAAGCCGCCCAAATTTTTCCACTCCGCCCAGAGGTTAGTGGGAGGCTGGGCAGAGATGGATAGGAGGAACTTCTTTGATGCGAGAGCGGTAACAAAATGGAACAGTCTCCCCTTCAGTGTTGTCTTGTATGTATGGAGGACCTTGGAGTGGTGGTTTATGGGGTTTATTTTGTGTTCTGGGGCGTGTCAGGTCATGGTGGTTTGCTCTTCGTGGGTTTTAGTGGTCAAGCTTGCAAAGAAGAGGTACCGGACGACAAAGAGGAGGAACTTCTTCGATGCCAGAGTGGTGACCAAATGGAACAGTCTCCCCTTCAGTGGTGTAGAGAGCCCCAGCGTGAACTCTTTCAAAAATAGGTGTGACAAACTGGAGGTAGAATCACTGGGAAGAGGCGCCCTTATAAGTTATTTAGCTCCCTCGCCTCTTTACCATTACTAAGGAGAGCAATCACTAAGGTAAGATACTAGACAACAGAAACATAGTGGTCAGTATTCTTAACCCGGTAGCAGCGGGGATCAAGTTTCTTAATGATCCCTATAAGCGAGAAAAATGAGAAAAAATCATCACTCACACAAACCATTTCATAATATATATCAATGCATTTGTGATCAGTTTACGTATCATCTATTTTGGGGGGTTTATATCATGGCAAAAATTTGGTCTGTCGCTGCTACACGGTAAAGCCTCAAATTTGGCCCGTCGCTGCTACCGGGTTAACACTCGTAAAACTATAATCAACTGTTAAAAAAATGGATACACACACACACGCGCACACACACACACACACACACACACCTCCTCCTTAAGTGCGGTGGCTCTCTCCTTTTTGTTAGCCCGAGGGTTGCGGCCGCTGCTGGTGGTGGGTGATTTGGGCTGTTTACGCTCCCCCTCCACCTCCTCCTCCTCTGAAGACTCCATCGCCTTGTCCTGCCAAAACACCAAAAGGGAAACCATGTAGCAAGAGGAGAGTACCAGGTCACCTCTCCTCCCAAAATTGACCTCCCTTTTTGCCACTCCTCTCAACTCTTTTTTATAGGGGTGGTAATTTGCGGGCTTTTTTTCTTTTTCTTTTTTTTTTTGCCACCCTTGCGCCCTCACAGTCCATTTACACAATTTAATGCCTTCTGTTATTTTATTTCTTTATTTATTTTTTCAAGAGAAGCGGAATAGTAACTTGAATGTATTTAATTAATATCAAAGCACATCAACAATCTTCTTGAGCAATAAACCTCAAATCATCATCATCATCATTAGTCTATCACAAACATCTAGACTCATCTTGACGCCCATTCACCGACCTTAATAGCAGCAATAATAATAATAATAATAATAATAATAATAATAATAGTAACTCAATGTACGGGAAGAAGCCTTGGGCCGACCATCATGATCCACCGGGAAGAAGCCTACCAGCGCAATAAGCCACGACGTAAAAAATAAAAAAATAAATAAATAAATAAATAAAAAAAAAGCTCACCACATCAAACTTGTCCCAGGCCGCATAGTCGCAGGGCAGCCGCTTGGCCTTCTTGTTGCTGCTGCTGTTGACCATCTGCTTGTTCTCCTCCTGCTTGGTCTCCTTGCTCTTCTCGGCTTGCTTGGCTTGCTTGTTGGCGGGGTAGGAGATGCACGGGGACCTCACGGGGGGAGTGTCGGGGTCCTGGGGAGGGGGACGGGTGACTCAGAATAATTGCTACGGGAAAATTTCAAGCTCGTTTTTTTAACCCCTTGACTGTAGATCTCCTACCAGAAGACCTCACCAAGCTACAGGAATGAAACAAAAAGTGGCTGCTACAATTCAATGAAGAAAAATGTAATGCACCTTGGGAGGGGATATCCAGCGTACCAATACCACATGGGAAACACTCCACTATCCACCACAGAGGCAGAGAAAGACCTGGGACTAAATGTTACCAGGCTACCAGTGAGGCAAAATCTGTGCGATTCACAGATGACGAGTTAACCCTTTCCATACGTGACACAGACGTCGGCGTCACAGTATGGAAACGGTCAAGAGGAAATGGAAGAGGATTAATCCTCTTCTAAACCTTTCAATCCTCCTCTAAATTCCTCTTCCACTTCCTCTTAAAGAGGTTTAGAAGAGAATTAAGAGGTTTAAAAGAGGACTAATGGTGATGTCGTCGGACACCCTTCGGACGCTGACGTCGGCGTCGGTGGATTGAAGGGGTTACCAGTGACAAATGGCTCAAGGTGTTACGCATGACTTTTCAATGCCTTTTGTGCACCCGCCGCCACAGCCGCAAAATAGCTCACAGAGAGGTTCAACTTGCTTACTGGGTGTGGAGATTGACTCCACGCCAACAATTACAATATTACGCCTCCATATTATAGTTTAGGGACAAAATACATGTCGCTCAACCATAAAATAAACGCGCAAGTATTTAAAAGTAAAGAAAAAGGCCTAATCCCCTTCCCCTAACAATCTTGGGGGGCCCGTGGGAAATCGGAATTTTTGGGTGGGGGAGCATACTTAAACTACTCCAACCAAACTTTACATAACCTAACCTCTAACAGGGGGGCTTCGCACCCCTCGACCCCCCCTCCTAAACAGGGGGGGCTGTGCCCCCTGGGCCCCATTCTATTTTCCAGAGGTCACTTGCCACTGCACTGCATTCAGGGACCAAATAGGAATCCATGTTGTAAGTATTAACTTTGCCAGAGAAGGCCACCCTTTTGTTAATATTATCTGACATCTATTATTTCAAGATGCAGAATTATAGGAAAGGGTGGCACGGTCCATCATTTCAGCGCTCTATTACAATGAAAAAAGTGACTGACATGTCGTTCAATGTCTGGTATTTATTTGGTAACATCTCAAGGCCTTCAGTTAAGTTGTCATCTTCTTTTGACCTTAATACTGTAACAGGGAGCTTCGCCCCCCTTGAAGCCCCCTCTGGTATGGAAAGTGAGTGAAATTGTGTGGTTTCTGTACGTTGTAAAAAAAAAAAACGGAATGTATGAATTTTCCCTACATCTAAGTAATTGCAAGGAGTTTCCCTACATCTAGGGAATTTTTCAACCCCCCATAACGCAAAATCTATGCATTTGCGACGCATTTCATGTTCACCACCGCATTCCCCGCAGTCCCAATGGCCTCTAGCCAATTTTGGTTGCGAGGGGCGAGTGTGGGCACACACTGGAAGGATACCGAAAGGGTGAATAGGAGAAAGAGGAGGAGGAGGAGGAGGAGGAAGACACATGGGCCTCACGTCAAATGTCCTCCTACTCACCTTCTTCTCTTTGCTGCTCTGCCTCAGTAGCTCCTCATCAGCGGCCTTCATCTCCTTCTCCCAGCTCTTGAGGTCTGCCAGAAAGTCATGCAGTGCCTCCGTGTTGTCCTTGATGGTTTTCTGGAGCTCCATCTTCTTCAGTGTTCCAACGCCATGGAGTCTTCTGCCTTGTTTACCTCCTGAGGGGCACTCTTGGTCTTGGCCGGCGGACAATACTCGGGCTATTTATCCACTTTTCCCCTGTTTCCTACGTTTTTTTAGATCAAAGAGTAATTGTGGATACTAAATGATTATAAATGTAGCGTTCTGGGTGTCTAAACTGCTTGGTTGATGCTTACAACGATGAAACTAGCGTTGTCTTGACGACCGAAGAGGCGGCGGGAAAGAGAAATGGAGGCGAAGGTGCAGGTGAGGAAAGGTGAATAAGCCGTGGAAATGTTCGTGCCACGGGACAGTGCAAGTGAGGAGAGTTACGCCATTGAAGAACAAAGTGCGAGAATAACCAGGCGAGAGGATGAGGAAGAGGAGGAGGCCCTAGGATGCCATACAAGGCGATACAGGTCATAAGAAGAAGAATGAGGAAGGCGCTCAAGCATGTCTGTCTGCCAAAAGAACTCAGCAATAAAAGATAAGTAAAATGAACAGTGTAACAGCGGACACAAAGAAACAATAGCACAGAAAAGAGAAATGCAAAAAGAACAAGTCCAAATGAAGCTGAAGTGAAGAGAACGAAGCAAAAGAAAATAGAAGTCATCATCTCATCAACGGTAAAGTCCGTGGCAACAAAGTGTACAGAAAAACCGAGCTCAGGGCAGGGTGAAGTATATAAGTGTACGCAGTGAAGTAACCTAAGTGCGTAGTGAAGTACTGAAGTGTTAAGAAGTACCAAGGGGGACCTAAGAAGCGATGCAAAGCGGAACAACTCAAAAGAAGGAGGAGGCGGAGTTCCCCAAGGAGCTCATGGCTGTCCCTCAAGCATGCTGTCTGCCATCTTCTGGTAAGTACCCCTGGCAAGTACATTTCGGGCAATTACTTAGCTCCTCTTTGCCTCTTTCTTTTGTCCTGAAGTGATGTTTTTACGTTAGCAAATGTGTAGTCCAGCAAGTGACAGCCTAAAGTGGAGGTTAGGACGGGGAGGGAAGTTGGTGATGACACACTCTTGAAGCTGCCATGTGTAGGCCGTCTGGCTCCTTGTAGTTTCCATAGTTTCTTTTAAAATTTTGTTGTCTGATATCTCTGTGTGTGCAAGGCATCATCGCAAGACTGGAGGAAGCGACTCGTAGATAAACACATACAAGATAAACAGGCCCGGATTAAGCTTGCATTGGGCCCTACGCCACCCACAGTTTTGGGCCCCCATTGAATAAATTAGGCAAGATCTGGACAATTTCATATTTTATTGAAACATCAGAATGAATTAATGATACAGTATATTTAATACAGATTGTCATCATCTTTATTTTCTTTATATTCTATATTAGCAGCATACATACCATACTTATGTACATATAGGTAACTATAGCAGCTACACTGTCATGATTTCATTATTAAGGGAGTGGCCGTGGAAAATTACCGCGGGAGTCCCCGCCAATTTGATTGAGAGAGCGGGAAGAGGCACAGATCAGGCGGGAAAGCTAGGAGGCGGGAGCAGCGAGCTTTTCAAATCATATTCGTTATTACTGCTAACGCTGAGCTATGTGTGGGATGCATGACCCACTAAGACCAATTGCATGTGTTAGGTTATTGATAAATGATAAATCCATAGCGACACCTCATCCAGGCGATAACGTGGCTCCTTGGCTGATGCTTCTTTTCTGAGATTAGTTCCGCGAGGCGTGCGTAGAAGCATCGGGCCCTGGGACCCATCCCGCCGGATGTGGTGAAGACAAGGGGGGTGAAGCTGCCCTGATCCACATGTTGGATTCTTTCACCGTATGCCCTTGTCTTCTCCTGCTCGTTTTTGTGGTGGGCGGCTTCCAGGGGCAGCTCACGGTGACAGGCAGCCATCGGGTCGAATATGCGGATGTCCATGAACGCCCGCTGTCCGCGCACCCAGAATCCGCGGGCACTTACATCAACCCGTGCCTCCAATGAGGTATTGGCCGTCCTGTACCGAAGGTGTTCGCCGTCCAGGGGAAGCAGTGCCGGCTCGGTAGTGACGTCTTGGCATACCTCCCCGAGCATGCTGGCTGTCAGATCCCTCACTTCATCGTGTCGAATACAGACGAAGCCTCCTTTTTTACATGTCATGGTGTGGGTGACATCATTTGATGATCCACATGCTACTACTACTACTACTACTACTACTGCTGCTACTACCTCTACTACTATTACTACTACTACTGCTACTACTACTACTATTATTACTACTATTGCTGCTACTACTACTATTACTGCTACTAACACGGCTACTACTACCACTTGTACTACATACTACTACTACTACTACTACTATTGTTGTTATTATTTATGATTATTGTTATTATTATTATTATTATTATTATTATTATTATTATTATTATTATTATTATTATTGGTATTATTATTATTATTATTATTATTATTATTATTATTATTATTATTATTATTATTATTATTATTATTATTATTATTATCTTTATTATCATTATTATCTTTTATAATTTTTATCTTTATCATCACCATTATCATTATTAATATTATTACTATTATTATTGCTATTATTGCTGTTAGTGGTGCTGGTTTGTCAGAAGGGAAGATAAACACTTGCCTCTTAATATTAGTTCATCATTAAACACTGACACAGAACATTATATAGATAAGCTCAGGAGGGTAATCTTCCGCCACTCGGCAATGGTTTGAAAATTCAGCTTGGGACTCGAACCCAAGTCCACGGGCTCACCACGCCCGCACGCTGACCACCTGGCCACCGCCTCCCCGACTAGACTATACAGTATACATGTCAGCCGTCAGCCGATGGTTAATAAGACAAAAAGTGAGTCATGTTTAAATTTTAATGCTCGTAATCTTTACATAGTCTGCTTTACTGAGGTGAACACTGATCCCGGGTGTGTGTGATTCACCACGGCCTGATCACGAGCTGGGGACGTCATCGCCAGCAAGTGCCCTCCCGACCCGAACAAGCTCATTATAGTCGATCTCTGGGTACTGCTGGGGCCTTCACACACCACTTACCCCATCCCCCTTGCTTAAGATGGATAGTAACCGCTCCTCTGTCAGTGCAAAAATCCTTGTGTGTGTGTGTGTGTGTGTGTGTGTGTGTGTGTGTGTAAGACGTGTTGTAAAAATGTTTCGTAGTTTGGTAATGATTATAACACACACACACACACACACACACACACACACACACACACACACACACACACAGTAAATAGTTCACATGGTCCATCCTGAGTCTTTTTAATCACAGAAGAAAGCATTTAAAACAGAAGCCTCATGAGAAATTATACCTAGGAAACACACACACACACACACACACACACACACACACACACACACACACACACACACATGATTAAGTCAGTAAAAAAAATAATAATGGCGGAGTCAAGAAATCAACATAAACACGGAAAAATTTACTAGCCATAATTATAAAGCCAGAACCGTGCTGGATATGTCTGTGGGAACGGCCGTGGCGGGTAACAAGGCTGTGAACTCCTGTGACAAGACCACTTCGGGGCAGTTCGACAGTCAACAGAATCATTGCAAGCGCCCAAACCAAGCTAGAATTTCCACAATGATCTGTTTTTTCTTCTCAATGCCAGATACTAAAGACTTCCCGTGTGATCTACTAAAATTTAATCCTATTTATATCAATCGCAAATACAATACAAGGAATTTTCGTAGTATATAGTGCTTGGTTGGGGGGCTTACGAAATTGCTGTACTGGACTGTAAAACTGCCCCTTCATTCCCGTGCAGACCGAGGCGGCCCTTCAGTTCACATGTGTTAGAAATAAGATCAGTGTTACCAAAGATCAGTATTACTTGGATCACCGTGGACCAGGTTTACAGACCAGGACCCGTATTCCTTCAGCACCCAATTGCACATATTTGACAAGGCTTTCGCAGGCGTTTCGGGCATTTTCAGGTGTAATTTAACCCCTTGACTGCGGATTTCCTACAGTTAGACCTCACCAAGCTACAGGAACAGAACAAAAAGTGGCTGCTACAATTCAGTGAAGAAAAATGTAAAGTCCTGCACCTTGGGAGGGGATATCCAGCACACCAATACCACATGGGAAACACTCCACTATCCACCACAGAGGCAGAGAAAGACCTGGGAGTGTATGTTACCAGGCTACCAGTGAAGGGATATCCAGCATACCAATACCACATGGGAAACACTCCACTATCCACCACAGAGGCAGAGAAAGACCTGGGACTATATGTTACCAGGCTACCAGTGAAAGCCAAATCCATGCCAATCGCAGCAGACGGGTTAACTCTTCTTCTGTACCACGAATGAATAATTTTCATTATTGTTTCCTTTTTATTTGCCCTTGAGATGTTTCCTTCGCTGTAAAAAAATACTCTCTTTCGGCCACTCCTCTGAACTCATCTTTTAGGAGCAGTGAGTAGCGGGTTTTTTTCATTATTGTTTCCTTTTTATTTGCCCTTGAGCTGTTTCCTTCGCTGTAAAAAAAATACTACCCACCAAAATTCCCTGTCTGGTGGTTGGCAATGCTGTAGAAGATAAGAAATTTAAGAAAACTACACAGGGAATCTATTTAGCATCTGGTGTTGAGGAGATATAACGGATCATTGTCGAGAATACAGCTTGGTTCGGGCGATGACATGACTCTATGGGCGGTATCGTTAGACACTTTCGGCTTGCACATCAACTGCTTTCAAAGACCAAACAGATGACTCGGGTTCCCATGAGTAATATTTTACGTTCACGGCATAGAAAAAGGGTCAAAGTACCACCAGGGTCATTAAACTACCCCTGGAAATGTCCCAAACTCCTACGAAAGCCTTGTCAAATATATGTGTTCTTGAACGCCTTTAAGTTTATAATACAACCCTTTGCTGGACTGTGGAACTGGTCCAATATTTCCGGCGCTTCCCCAACTTCAAGGTCGGTATTTTAAGACTCTTCTCACATCAGTATTTCTAAAGGTCAAAGAGGGGATCAATCAGGTTCCAATGTATGTTTCTTTAGGTTCATTGTACAGAAGAAGGGCCAAACTACCACCAGGGACATTAAACTACCCCTGGAAATGCCCCAAACTCCTATATGAAAGCCTTGTTAAATGTGTGCACTTGGGCCACAAAATGTTTAGTAATAAGGCCTTTTAAGAGATTCCTGGAAAGATTACAAACAAATATGTATAACTTAAGCGAAAGCACATTCTTGGATTCACCTAAACTTGTTAACTAAATTCACGAGAGAGCTTCGAACGTAAACGACTATCTGTGTAAGAATGTAATTAATTAAAACATTTGTATACAACCATTACCAGCAGAAGGTGTGTGTGCTAGATTAGGTTTAGTGGACGAACGCAGCATTACACACACACACACACACTTCTAGTAATGATAATAATAGAAATAAGTACAAAATAAGTACATAATAGCTAGCTTGTTCCTGGCTTACATATAGTTAAGTAAGGGAGAGAGAGAGAGAGAGAGAGAGAGAGAGAGGTACAGACAATATGGCGACAGTGTTCGTTCTTCACAACAATGGACTGGAATGGCTGCTGAGAATTATGAGTGTGTACAGTTTACTTGGCAATACTACATACAGCTGCCTAAACACACACACACACACACACACACACACACACACACACGGTTTGGCCTCAACAAGTATGCAACTGATCTGCTGTGACGGTTCTTCTTTTTCTGTTTCTTCTTCATCTTTTTCTTCTTCTTTTTCTTCTTCATCTTCTTTCTCCTCAACACAGACACGCACTCTTACCCTCATCATCCTTTTCCTTCATCCTTTCTTCCCTTTGTTTCTCCTCCTTCAACCATTCCTTCCTTAACCATTCTCTCACAGACTCACTCCCCTTTCACTCTCCTCCCTTCGTTCTTCCTTCAACCATTCCTTCCTTAACCATTCTCTCACAGACTCACTCCCCTTTCACTCTCCTTCCTTCATTCCTCCTTCAACCATTCCTTCCTTAACCATTCTCTCACAGACTCACTCCCCTTTCACTCTCCTCCCTTCGTTCCTCCTTCAACCATTCCTTCCCTAACCATCCTTTCACAGATTCCTTTTGCCTCTACTCTAGCGTTGCCAGATTATCGTACTCACCACATCGTATATTCATTTTCAAGCCTCAAACTCTCGTACATGAACAAATAACAATAGAAATTTAAAGTTAGCGTTGAAACTGTTATTCATTGATGTTTGTTTGTTACTTTTTCTATAATTATCGGTCAGAAACTACGAAAATGCAATGCGATGGGTACGATAATTTGGCAACGCTGCCCTACTCTCCTCTTCCCGCCCTGCACCTCACGGCCCAGAGCGCAGTGCGGCGGCCAGGGATCTCAGGAGGTCGGGGTGTTGAGTGGCGAGGCCTTGCACAGCTTCGTCAAGTCGCGCTGCGCTCTCGTCACATCGCTGTTTCTTCTGATCCTCGAGGTACTGCAGCCGGTGGACTCTGGGGGTGAGGGGCAGAGGATTAGGGCGGCGTATTGGAGGATGCATGGAAAGGCAGGGGGGAGAGAAGAGGGAGATGATAGATGGAGAAAAGTAGCCTCGATATCTCTCTGCAACTAGACCCGCGCTCTCAATACAAGGACTGGATCAATGGGCAGCTTCCTCCTCTCACATCAACTATTTCCAAAGGGCAAAAAGTAGGTCAGTCGGGTTCTAATGAGTGCTCCTTTAGGTTCATGGTACAGAAGAAGGTTAAACTACCATCAGGGTCATTAAACTACTCATAAAAAGGCCAACAACTCCTACGAAAGCCTTATCAAATGTGTTTGCTTGGGCGCTGAAATATTTACGAATATGACCCAAATTGTCCTGGCCAGTCTTACTCCACACGGCTATAACCTGAAGCCATGTCAACCCCTTGACTGCGGATTTCCTACCAGAAGACCTCACCAAGCTACAGGAATGGAATGAAAAGTGGCTGCTACGATTCAATGAAGAAAAATGTAAAGTCCTGCACCATGGGAGAGGATATCCAGCACACCAATACCACATGGGAAACACTCCACTATCCACCACAGAGGCAGAGAAAGACCTGGGAGTGTATGTTACCAGGCTACCACTGAAAGCCGAATCCATGCCAATCGCAGCGGATGGGTTAAGAGAGGCAAAGGAGGAGGGGGAGGGGGAGGGAGAGGGGGAGGTCAGTCATTCATTGCCTAACCTGTGTTCCCGCCACCCACCTCAAGCACTCCGTCGTGTCTCCATCAAGCTTGTGCGGATTCGTGTGACTGTGACCCGATAGGAGGCGCTGGCCCTTCTTCGGTTCGTTGATCTTCACCAGGAGGGACGGGGCGCTGTCCGGGCCTGAGAGCAGCTGGATCTTACCGACGTAGCGGCGTAGGAAGTAGATGAAGAACGTCTCCACCAAGTACACCAGCTCGAGGCGGGAGGTGAGGGAGTACAGCCTGGCGTCCTCCACCACTTGCTGGCCGAGTGGAAGAAGAGAGGACGATTACTAAAAGCTGCCAAGGAAGGAAGATTAAGGAGTAATGACCTAAGAAGCGATACAAAGCGTGACACCTCATCTTGATTATGTGGTTTAGTTTTGGTTACCTTACTATAGAATGGACATCACAATGGTAGGATCGGTAAAAAGGAGGAGGAGTAACTTGCCATATGAGGAAAGACTCAATTTTTTTTTTTACAGCAAAGGAGACAGCACAAGGGGACAAAAAAAAGGAAACAATAAAAAAAGCCCGCTACTCGCTGCTCCTAAAAAAGAATCAAAAGAGGTGGCCGAAAGAGAGGTCAATTTCGGGTATGATAATAATAATAATAATAATAATAATAATAATAATAATAATAATAAGACATAGGGAAGGGGTGCAAAAAGTCTCACTGTGTCTCTCCGAAGGATATTTCAGAAGACCGGCAAAGCAAACCCAACTAAAGGAAAGAAAATTGTGTCGCTCCAAAGGATATTTCGGAAGATTGGCAGCGTTACGTAAAGGAAACTGATGATACGGAAATTGTGAACGTCTTGGAGTGAAAGAGAACAATAATATAATGGCTGCAGAATTAAGAGACTGGGTGATCGTGTTAGTTGTTAGTCTGGTGAATCTATGCACAGTAAACACGTAGAGTTAAAACAGGCATAATCTAGAAGGGTCTCCATCTTCTCTCTCTCTCTCTCTCTCTCTCTCTCTCTCTCTCTCTCTCTCTCTCTCTCTCTCTCTCTCTCTCTCTCTCTCTCTCTCTCTCTCTCTCTCTCTCTCTCTCTCTCTCTCTCTCTCTCTCTCTATCTTTACCTGCGTATCGGTGACCGCCAGGCCGTTCATCACGTTCATGAGGACGAGGAAGATGAGGAAGAGGAAGACGAGGAAGACCAGCACGGCGGAGGTCATGAGCATCGTCTTGGGGAACCGCTCGCTCAGGTCTGAGTACTCGAACTCGCCCGTCGACATCACGATGGCCTTGGGCAGCGTGGTCCAGAAGTTGTTGAAGTCCTCGTTCTGGAAAGCGGCGGAGGATGAGGAGCGGTGTGTGTGTGTGTGTGTGTGTGTTTAGTACCTGACCCACCTGAGAGATCTTGAGTGGGGTATCTCTTTGGCCCACCGGTTAAGGAGTGGCTTTCCCATCTTGCCGGTCGCAGTTTCAATCCCGGTACCGGTAAACCCTTTCCGGGTCTGGATTGATTACTCGTGTGATTCGTAACACGCAGAGGTCGTTTGAAGGTTTAGGGAAGTAGAATTCGGACTATACATGTGGTAGTAAAGCGGTGGGCGTCCTCTTCTGTGTTCTGCTGTGTCTCCCCTGTGTGGGAAGATGGATGGCCCATGATCTTCAGGGGGAAATACAGAAATTAATCTCGATTGGAAAAGGGGAGCTGATTAGTGCCTGACCCGCCTGAGGAAAAAGCCTAACAAACTCACTCTGCAAGTGGGGTACCTCTTTGGCCGCCAAGTTAAGGAGTGGCTTTCCCATCTCGCCGGTCGCGGATTCGATCCCCGGCGCCGGTAAAACCCCTGGATTGATTTCTCGTGTGTTTCGTGACACGCAGAGGTGTGCCGGCGATCAGCTGATCCCAGCACAGGGAGTGGGGAGGAAGTGACCGCACGTCCGTCCTGTTCGGTCTTTCTCTCTCGTGTGTGTGTGTGTGTGTTGGTTGGTGGGGGGGGGGAGGTCGGCTCACCTGGTCGTCGCCGGAGGGCTGGAGGATGATGTTGAAGCTGATGGTGAAGGCAAGGATGAGGGCGCTGAAGAGGAAGATGATCTTGAGGAAGTTATATGAGACGTGGCGCAGCATGGTGATGTAGAGCGCCAGGGGCGGCGCGCGGCCCAGCACCAGCACGAACTCGTACCTGGGAAGGGTGGCACGGCCGTTAGCTGGCTCCCTCCCGCCGCGCCGACACACACATGTACACAATTCCACGCACGGACGCACGCAGGCACACATACATACTTACCATGCCACAATCATGGCCCAAGCGGCGAGGTGTCGCGTCTCGTCCAGGCCGAGGGGCGCGGCGCACAGCACTACCACCACCACCAGCAGGAACCACTCCAGGTAGTTCTCGATGCTCTTGAGGTAAAACTCTCGGGAGAACACGATCTGGAACAGTTCCCGCAGCAGCATGAACATCCAGGAGACCACCAGCAGGGCCCCCAGCAGGTACAAAGCCACCTTCTGCCCCTCAGCCTCGGCCTCCACCGGGGCGGTGTCCACGGTGCCGTTGAGCTGCAGCCTCGCCAGCCGCGCCTCCAGCACCCGCAGGTCCTTGAGGCGGTACACGAAAAAGGTGAGCACGACCACGAAGAAAAAGTAGATGGCCAGGTTGAGGAGGTAAAGCGGTAGGGCCTTGCGCCACTTGGCGTAGAGCAACGTCTGCACCAGGGGGTGCAGGATGGCGTGGCGGTGCCTCCGGCTGCGGCACACTTCCATCAGCGTCACCATCTCGTTCACGGGCTTGGGCTCCTGCTTGCCGCCCTCCTGCGGCGGCGGGAGCAGGAAGCGGTAGTCGAGGTGCAGCGTGTAGTCCTCGCTCACCACGTTCTCGGCCTCATCGGCTCCGCCGCCCCCGCCCACGCGGTGGTGCGTGACGCAGCCGTCCATGGCGCGCTCCAGCGTGGCGGGCAGCACGCTGTCCAGCACGGTGCCGCAGGGCCTGCCGAGCACTAGCCGCTTGGCCCCGAGGAGGCCGCCGCAGCGCAGCAGCTCGCTCACCGCCTCCTGGTTGTTGAAGGCCGCTGCCACGTGCACCGCCGTCTGCTCCGTGTCCCGCTGGTTCAGGTCGAGCCTCACGTCCTTCTGCAGCAGGCGGCGGAGGCACGCCATGTGGTCGGCGCCCTGCGGCCCCGCCTTGCTGCGGCCCTTCTGCATGAGTTTCCTGACGAGGCTGGTGGTGTGCTCCCCCAGGTCGAGGGTGGTGTCGCGGCCCTTCATCGTCTCCAGCAGCTTGGTGAAGATAGCGTCGTGGCCCACGTAAGCGGCGCAGTGGAGTGCCAGCTCGCCCGTTGCCTCCGTCCTCCATGGGTCGGCGCCGAAGTCCAGCAGCGCCTCCACCAACGAGGCGTCGGCCTTGTCGATGGCGCGCCACAGCAGGCTGTCCTTGCCCAGGCGGGAGTTTACTGCCGCACGCGCCTCCTTTTCAGGCTTCCCCTTCAGCACGTCCCTCACCTCCCTGCCGCCCCCGCCCATGGACACCACGTCCACCACGTGGGCCGCCGTGGGCCGCGAGGGCGGTGACCGCCGCCTCCGCTGAAGCTCCGGCGTCAAACAGCCCTTCCCTGTGAGCACCTGCTCCACGGTGGCGTCGCCACCCGCATCTTCCGAGATCGAGGCTCCCGCCGCCACCAGCTTCTCGCACAGTTTGAGGAGGCCAGACATCCAGGGCTCGCCGCCCCCTGCGCGGCGCAGCTTTGCGGCGGCGGCAGCCAGCGGCGTGGCAGAGCTCAGGAGCGCCAGGGACGCGTGGGGCTCCAGGTCCAGCTTGTTGACGTGGTCCGCGGAGAGCAACAGGTCCGCAACCTCTTGCAGGCGGCTCTGCTGTTCCTCAGTCTGCTCCGTGGAGA
>NC_066555.1:356250-358750 GCF_024679095.1 Eriocheir sinensis
CCTTCCCCTCCCTATATTTTTTCTGCTCTGTGCTTCATTTTCTTCCTATCTTCTTTTTTTCTTTCCTTATTTCCTCCTTTTGAAGAGTCAGCACTTATATGTTCTGACTTATCAATTCTGCTGCTGATAATGATGATGATGATGATGATGATGATGATGATGATGAGTGCAGCGAAATCTTAAATATAAACTGTCTGACCTCACCCTGCTCTCTCTCTCTCTCTCTCTCTCTCTCTCTCTCTCTCTCTCTCTCTCTCTCTCTCTCTCTCTCTCTCTCTCTCTCTCTCTCTCCACATAATTTCGATTCCAAAAAAATTGTCATACTTCGTTCCTTCCTTCCTTCCTTCCTTCCTTCCTTCCTTCCTTCCTTTTTTTCTACTTTCCCTCCTTCCCTCCCCTTCCTTCTCTCCTCCTCCACTTTATTCTTTGTCTCTCTCCTTCCTTCCTTCCTTCCTTTCCTCCTTCCTTCCCTTCCCTTCCTTCTCTCCTCCTCCGTCTAATTCCTTGTGTTTCTCCTTCCTTCTTTCCTTCCTTTCCCTTCCTTTCCCTTCCTTCTCTCCTCCATCTTAGTTCTTGTGTCTCTCCTTCCTACCTTCCTTTCCTCCTTCCTTCCTTTCCCTTCCTTCTCTCCTCCTTCATCTTATTCCTTGTGTCTCCTTCCTTCCTTCCTTCCTTCCCTCCCTCCCTCCTTCCCTTTCTTCTCTCCTTCTCTGTCTTATTCCTTATGTCTCCTTCCTTCCTTCCTTCCCTCCATCCCTCCTTCCCTTCCCTCCCCAACGATACATATTTCTTCATTTGGAAATAAAAAAATAAAAAAAATAGAGTTGAAAATAGCTTACCAAGAATCACATAAATCAGACTATTCGAGGATAAGAAGGAGGAGGAGGAGGAGGAGGAAGAAGAAGAGGAGGAGGGAGGAGGAGGAGGAGGCTTTCTGTTCTCAGGTAACAAAAAAAAAAAAATTCCAAGAAACCCGAAACGAGAGAGAGAGAGAATTAGCATCATCATTCTTCCTCCACCTTCGTCTCCTCCACCCTTCCTTCCTCGCGCCCCTCCACCTTTCATTCTTCTACTTAATGAGCAGGAGGTGAAAGTGTGCTACTACTACTACTACTACTACTACTACTACTACGACTACTACTTCTACTACTACCACTACTACCACCACCAACACCACCACCACCACCATTGCTACCACTACTACTACCACTACTACTACTACTACTACTACTACTACTACTACTACTACTACTACTACTACTACTACTACTACAGCTATTTGTGTGACCGGATGCTGTGTTGGTCTCTTGGGTGCGTTTCCGGTGATAAAGAAAAAAAGGGGATGCTGGTATTTTTTTTTTTTTAGTAGTAGTAGTAGTAGTAGTAGTAATGAATAGTAGTAAGTAATAGTAGTAATAATAGTAGTAATTAATTAAGTAATTATTTTCAAATATGTGCGTGTCTAAGAGGTCTGGCTAGTATCTCTCTCTCTCTCTCTCTCTCTCTCTCTCTCTCTCTCTCTCTCTCTCTCTCTCTCTCTCTCTTAGGGTGGTAGATAATTACTAAGCATCCGTGACCTCCATCTCTCCTTCTGTCTCTCCCCCTCCTCCTCCTCCTCCTCCTCCTCCTCCTCCTCCTCCTCTTCCTTCATCTCCCACGCCCTTTGACATCTCACCCTTGACCTCTCTCCCTCTCTGGCGGTGGTGGTGGTGGTGAAGGTGGTGGTGGTGATGGTGGTGGTGGTGAGGTGGTGGTGGTGGTGGTGGTGATGGTGGTGGTGATGATAGTGGTGGTGGTGTTGGTGGTGGTGGTGGTGATGATAGTGGTGGTGATGGTGGTGGTGGTGGTGGTGGAATGAAACAAAGAGGCAAAAAGATGAGAAAGGAAACGGAGAGAGAGAGAGAGAGAGAGAGAGAGAGAGAACAGAGAAATTATTTCAATAGCATAATAACACACACACACACACACACACACACACACACACACACACACAAACCCGATGTCACGGCTGCTGCTCACAGTCCCTCTCTCTCTCTCTCTCTCTCTCTCTCTCTCTCTCTCTCTCTCTGTCCGTCCACCCTTTCCACCCTTCTCCTCCTCCTCCTCCTCCTCCTCCTCCTGCTCCCTCAAACTGACCACATAATTTATTCCCTTCCATTCCCTTCTCTCTCTCTCTCTCTCTCTCTCTCTCTCTCTCTCTCTCTCTCTCTCTCTCTCTCTCTCTTGCCGTTATTTATTTCAATTGGTTGTTTTATTCTTTATTTTCTCTCTTTCTTCCTATCTTTCTTTTCTTTCTTTCTTTAATTTCCAGTTTTCTGCTTTACCTTTTTAATATAAACTTGTATTTTTTTTCTTTTCTCTATCATTTCATTTTTTTATTTTTCTTTCTTTTTTCAACCTTTTCTTTTGCGTTTTTATTTTGTTTTCTCCCTTACTTTCCTCCTATGTCAATATTTGCATTTATATATTCTTTTATTTTATTTTATTCAATTATTCGTGT
>NC_066555.1:363750-366250 GCF_024679095.1 Eriocheir sinensis
GAAAATTAAGAGAAGAAAGAAGGATGAAGGAAAATAAGACGAAGAGGAGGAGGAAGAAAGAAGAAAAGAAGAAGAAGATTAAGAAGAAGTAGCAGAAGAAGAAAAAGTATAGAAGAAGAAAATGTTGAAGGAAAAGAAGAAGAAAAAAATAAACATCTATATTATACATTCTTTAGAAAGGCGAAGGATGAAAAAAAGAATGAATTGAAGATATCTGTGAAGGAAGGGCTTTAATAAGGCTGGTTGTAATAAGGTTCTGTTGGTAAGGGCGCTTGGCAGGACACGTAGCAATGGGTTCAAGTTGGATACATTCAGATTCAACAAAGACACAGGCAAGAATTAGTTTACTGAGTGGTGGGTGAGTGGAACAGGCCTGGCAGTCATGTGGTGAGTGAGTGCCAATACTAACAGAGTGGTGGGTGAGTGGAACAGGCCTGGCAGTCATGTGGTGAGTGAGTGCCAATACTAACAGAGTGGTGGATAAGTGGAACAGGCCTGGCAGTCATGTGGTGAGTGCCAATACTAACAGAGTGGTGGATGAGTGGAACAGGCCTGGCAGTCATGTGGTGAGTGAGTGCCAATACTAACAGAGTGGTGGATGAGTGGAACAGGCCTGTCAGTCATGTGGTGAGTGAGTGCCAATACTAACAGAGTGGTGGATAAGTGGAACAGGCCTGGCAGTCATGTGGTGAGTGTCAATACTAACAGAGTGGGGGATAAGTGGAACAGGCCTGGCAGTCATGTGGTGAGTGAGTGCCAATACTAACAGAGTGGTGGATGAGTGGAACAGGCCTGGCAGTCATGTGGTGAGTGAGTGCCAATACTAACAGAGTGGTGGATGAGTGGAACAGGCCTGGCAGTCATGTGGTGAGTGAGTGCCAATACGATAGACACTACTACTACTACTACTACTACTACTACTACTACTACTACTACTACTACTACTACTACTACTACTACTACTACTACTACTACTACTACTATTACTACTACTGACAGACCTCTTGTGTTTTAATGGAAAAGAAATATAGAAAAAAATGGAGGAGGAGGAGGAGGAGGAGGAGGAGGAGGAGGAATGACCTTTGACCTCAACCGGATTCTCTTCTCCCCGAGGCAAGGATGTGGGCCTTTAAACTCCCTCCCCCCTCCCCCTCCTCTTTTTTCTCCCTCTCTCTCCTCTCTACACATTCCACCCATCCACCCACATGTCCACTCTCTCTCTCTCTCTCTCTCTCTCTCTCTCTCTCTCTCTCTCTCTCTCTCTCTCTCTCTCTCTCTCTCTCTCTCTCTGATATAGTACCATCAAGATAACCTTTGCTCCCTCTCTCTCCCTCCCTCCCTCCCTCCCTCTCCTTTTCCCCTTCGTCAACTCTTATCCCTTCCTTCCTTCCTCCTTCTCTTCCCTTCTTCCTCCGAGCTTCCGGCTAAAGTTGCCCTCCTCCTCCTCCTCCTCCTCCTCTTCCTGTTGTGTGCGGTTTGTTGATTCACTGTTTCGTTCGTCTGAGTGAGGCTTCGAATCAGGCTTGTGTGTTCGTGTGTGTATGTGTGTGTGTGTGTGTGTGTGTGTGTGTGTGTTCGTTCGTCATCAATAACGTAGTGATTCTCTCCTCACCTCCACAACATCACCACCATCACCACCACTGCCGTCAACACCACCACCATCACCACCACCACCACCGCGAGGCCTAACCGCTTGACAACTAAGTGTGTGTGTGTGTGTGTGTGTGTGTGTGTGTGTGTGTGTTATAGAGCTCCCTGCGTACTAAAGGGTTGCGTGTCCTTACCATTCGATTGCGCAAAGAACAACCGCTCGATATATTATTAACTAACTGCTCACAACGAGACTTCTTCTTCCGGAGTGGTCTGCGTACTAAAAGGTGTCACGGGCTCACCATTCGATTGCGCGGAGGTGTGTGCGATCACCTCCCCCCTGTCATTCCCTTGGGGGCACCGCGCGGGGGGGGGGGGGGGGGTATTAGTGTGCTGGGAGAAGAGAGAGAAAGTAAAGTTTGAGGAGGAGGAAAAGGAGGTGGAGGAGGAGGAGCAGGAGGAGGTGGAGGAGAAGGAGGAGGTCTTAGGAAAGGGAGAGAAGAAAAATGAGAGGAAGAGGAGGAAGAGAAGTTGAAATTGTAATGAGGAGATAAATATAAGAGGAGGAGGAGGAGGAAAAGGAGGAGGAGGAGGAGGTGAAAATAAGAGACGTGACCTTGACTACTACTACTACTACTACTACTACTACTACTACTACTTCTGATGATAATAGTAATAATAATAAGGATAATAATGATAGTGTTTATAATTATAGTAGTAGTAGTAGTAGTAGTAGTAGTAGTAGTAGTAGTAGTAGTGGTAGTAACAGTAGTAGCACCCTCCCTTCCACATCCACTTCCATTTTGCTACAGCTCTCCACCATGTCAAATGTGGAAGAGGGGGAGGAGGGAGTGAGAGGGAGAGGAGGTGGAGGAAGAAAAACTGGAGGGAGAGAAAGGTAGAGGAGTAG
>NC_066555.1:373750-401250 GCF_024679095.1 Eriocheir sinensis
GGGTAAAGGAAAGAAAAGGAAGAAGGAAGAGAAGAATGAGAGGAGGAGAAGAAAGAAGGAAGAAGAAAGAGGAGGAAGAGGAAGAGGAGGAGGAGGGGGAAAAAGTATAGGCGTTAAAGAAAGAAGGAAAACAAAAAGAATAAAGAATAAGAAGAAGAGGAAGAGGAGGAAGAGGAAGAAGAGGAGGAAGAAAACAGATAACAGGGAGGTAAGGAGGAGGAAGAGGTAGTCATTTATTAGGTATGGAGACGGAGGAGGAGGAGGAGGAGGAGGAGGAGGAGGAAGAGGAAGAGGAAGGAATATCTTAAAGGGAAACAGGGTGAAGGAGGAAGGGAGATGTGAAAGGAGATAAAGGAGGAGGAGGAGGAGGAGGAGGAGGAGGAGGAGGAGGAGGAAGACGTGTTAGTAAATCCTGTAATCAGTAAACTGTTTGTCTACTCCCTTCATCCTCCTCCTCCTCCTCCTCCTCCTCCTCCTCCTCCTCCCTCCCTTCCTCCCCTCTTCCTTTACTTTTCCCCTTCCTCCTCCCCTTCCGTAATCCTCAGTAATGCCTCCAATCTGGCTAAATTCCCCTCCTCTTCCTCCTCCTCCTCTTCTTCTTCCTCCTCCTCCTCCTCTTCTTGTTCTTCTCTTCTTCCTTCTTCTATTTCTTCTGCTTTTCTTTCTCGATTTTTTTCTTTCATCTACCTTCCTCTCTGTTCTTCTCTTCCTCCTCCTCCTCCTCCTCCTCCTCTCCTCCTCCTCCACCATTGTTCATTTTGCTCCTTCCTCACCCTTACAACCTCCTCCTCCTCCTCCTCCTCCTCCACCTCCTCCTCCCTTCTTTGTTCCCATCCAGATAGTAATGATGGGGCTGGTGAGGGGGTGGGGGGGGGGGTCTTGAGCCGGAAGGGATTATAGGTGGTGGTGGTGGTGGTAGTGTTGTTCTTTTGGTTGTTCTTGTGGTGGTGGAATGAACACAAGAACACATGTATTCCAATAGGGAGTCTGCAAGAGGCCGGTTGGTCTGTACAAGGCAGCTCCTGTGAACCTAACCCCACCTTCCTCATGATCCTTGTCTATCTATCTATCTATATCACCGACGCGCACGGCAGAAGCGACCCCATCAATCCATCATTATCCACGTATCTAAGGAAACGTAGAAACGGGGAAATGCAGGCAACAGAAAACTTATTGGCTCATGACGAGGGTGCCCGCTCTGGTGATTCAATCTTTTCGACATTCACTTGAGGCCCGCAGAGCATATGGAAGCCTTCGGTATTTAATTTACTTCTAACTTTTTCTTGAACATATCCATCGTATTGGCACTCACCACATGACTGCCAGGCCTGTTCCACTCATCCACCACTCTGTTAGTACTGGCGCTCACTCACCACATGACTGCCAGGCCTGTTCCACTCATCCACCACTCTGTTAGTATTGGCACTCACTCACCACATGACTGCCAGGCCTGTTCCACTCATCCACCACTCTGTTAGTATTGGCACTCACTCACCACATGACTGCCAGGCCTGTTCCACTCATCCACCACTCTGTTAGTATTGGCACTCACTCACCACATGACTGCCAGGCCTGTTCCACTCATCCACCACTCTGTTAGTAT
The DNA here is from genome assembly GCF_024679095.1 of Eriocheir sinensis. Classification (NCBI taxonomy): domain Eukaryota; kingdom Metazoa; phylum Arthropoda; class Malacostraca; order Decapoda; family Varunidae; genus Eriocheir; species Eriocheir sinensis. The sequence continues at coordinate 375,354 of NC_066555.1, forward strand.
TGGCACTCACTCACCACATGACTGCCAGGCCTGTTCCACTCATCCACCACTCTGTTAGTATTGGCACTCACTCACCACATGACTGCCAGGCCTGTTCCACTCATCCACCACTCTGTTAGTATTGGCACTCACTCACCACATGACTGCCAGGCCTGTTCCACTCATCCACCACTCTGTTAGTATTGGCACTCATTCACCACATGACTGCCAGGCCTGTTCCACTCATCCACCACTTTTAGAAAACCATTTCCTGCCTGGGTCTTTTTCTTAATCTGAATGTATGTAATTTGAACCCATTGCTACGTGTCCTGCCCCGCTCTCTTACCATCAGAACCTAATTAATATCCCCCTTATTAAAGCCCTTCATCCATTTATAAACTTCGATCAAGTCTCCTCGCACCCATCGAAGGCAGGGAAGGAGATGGATTATAGCAATTACCGCACCCAACACCACCATTGTCACCACCACCACCACCACCACCACCATTGTCATCACCACCACCACCACCGCCACCACCACTACCACCAACAATAAAACCATTACCAAGATTGCCTACCACTACTATTACTATGACCACCACCACCACCACCACCACAAAAAAGGAGAATAACTATAAGAGAAAATTCAAAGAGGAAGAAGAGGAAGAGGAGGAGGAAGAGGAAGAGGAGGAGGAAGAGGAGGGAAAAAACAAAATGCCACAAAGTTGAACATATATGAAAAAAATAAAAATCAATATATGAAGGAAGAGGAAGAGGAGGAGGAGGAGGAAAAAGAAGAGGAGGAGGAGGAAGAGGAAGAGGAGGAAGATGAGGGAAAAAACAAAATGCCACAAAGTTGAAAATAAATGAGGAAAAAAATAAGAATAATCAATATAGGAAAAAGAAGGAGGAAGAGGGAGGAGGAGGAGGAGGAGGAGGAGGAGGAGGAGGATAAATGAGTAATCAAAGACAGCTGTTAGTAGTAAAGGGAGACAAAATTGCTCTCTCTCTCTCTCTCTCTCTCTCTCTCTCTCTCTCTCTCTCTCTCTCTCTCTCTCTCTCTCTCTCTCTCTCTCTCTCTCTCTCTCGTCATTAATCTCCCATCGTCTGATCTCTTTTTTTTTTTTCTCTCTCCACGTCTTGCCAATTCCAGCCTCCTCCTCCTCCTCCTCCTCCTCCTCCTCCTCCTCCTCCTCCTCCTCCTCTTCCTCCTCCTACTCCTCCGCCTCCTTCTTCATCATCTACTTGTTCTTGTTCTTCTTTTTCTTCTTCTTCTTCTTCTTGCTCTTTTGTTCTTCCTCTTCCTCCTCCTCCTCCTCCTCCTCCTCCTCCTCCTCCTCCTCTTCCTCCTTATTCTCTGACTCCTTCTTCATCTTATACTTGTTGTTGTTGTTGTTCTTCTTCTTCTTCTTCTTCTTCTTATTGCTCTTTTGGTCTTACTCTTCCTCCTCCTCCTCCTCCTCCTCCTCCTCCTCCTCCTCCTCCTCCAACTCCTCCTCTTCCTCCTCCTACTCCTCCGCCTCCTTCTTCATCATCTACTTGTTGTTGTTGTTGTTGTTGTTCTTCTTCTTCTTCTTTTCTTGCTCTTTTGTTCTTCCTCCTCCTCCTCCTCCTCCTCCGCCTCCGCCGCCTCCACACTGCCTCACGCAACTTTAATAGCTAAGCAAAGAGAGAGAGAGAGAGAGAGAGAGAGAGAGAGAGAGAGAGAGAGAGAGAGAGCTCAATTAAATTTACATACCATATTGCGTACATCAATTAAGAGACACGCACGCACGAACACACACTCTCTCTCTCTCTCTCTCTCTCTCTCTCTCTCTCTCTCTCTCTCTCTCTCTCTCTCTCTCTCTCTCTCTCTCTCACACACACACACACACACACACACACACTCTCTCTCTCACTCTCTCTCTCTCTCTCTCTCTCTCTCTCTCTCACACACACACACACACACACACACACACACACACACACACACACACACACACACACACACACACACACACACACACACACACACACACACACACACACACACACACACACACACACACACACACACACACACACGTACACACGCACACAAACGTACACATGACCACCTTTTCGAGTATTCATGAGCTTCCCGGTCGAGCGATCAACAGGAACCGGATGAGCTAACACGCACACACGCACACACGCAAACACCTGCACCTGTACACACACACACACACACACACACACACACACACACACACACACACACACACACACACACACACACACACACACACACACATAGTTCAATATTTAGCATTAGTTTAATTAATACTCTCTCTCTCTCTCTCTCTCTCTCTCTCTCTCTCTCTCTCTCTCTCTCTCTCTCTCTCTCTCTCTCTCTCTCTCTCTCTCAAAAAATAACATTGTTGGATAAGTGGAACAGAAAACAAAACAAAAAAAGAAAATTAAGAAAAGAAGAAAAAGAGGAAGAAATTTAAGAAAGGAAGAAAAACGAAGAAAATTAAGGCAAGAAGAAGAAAAGAAGAAAAAAAAGAAAATTAAGAAAGGAAGAAAAAAGATGAAAAAAAAGAAATTAAGAAAAGAAAAAGAAAATTACGAAAAGAAGAAAAAAAAGACAAAAAAATAACTTACCCTTAATCGGTGTATTCTTCCTCTTGTGTGCCCAGCGACCCGTCTTGCTGTTGTTGTTGTTGCTGTTGTTGTTGCTGGCGGCGGTGGTGGTGGAGGTGGTGCTTGATGATGATGATGATGATGACGATGACCTCAATGACAACCCAACACAAGTCATCACCAGTTTAGTCAGTCACTATAACATTTCATCACCACTCTGTTTCTCTATATTATTTTCATCACCAAAGTCATCACCTCTGTCACTGTGCTGGTAGGGGAAGGAATAATGGTGGTGATGGTGATGGTGGTGGTGATGGTGGTGGTGGTGGTGGTGGTGGTGATGATGGTGGTGGTGGTGATGATATTCAAAAGGCTGTAATACGAGTGATTTAGTAGTAGTAGTAGTAGTAGTAGTAGTAGTAGTAGTAGTAGTAGTAGTAGTAGTAGTAGTAGTAGTAGTAGTAGTAGTAGTAGTAGTAGTGGTAGTAGTAGTAGTAGGAGGAGGAGGAGGAGGAGTGGTAGAAGTAGTAGTAGTAGAAATAGTAGTAGTAGTTCTCTCTCTCTCTCTCTCTCTCTCTCTCTCTCTCTCTCTCTCTCTCTCTCTCTCTCTCTCTCCCACGGATGAGCCACACCTGAGAGTCACCTCATTAACCTGTAATGACTCTTCCCCAGGTGACCAATTTGTCGGAGGGGGGAGGAGGGAGGGAGAGAAGGGGGCGGGGGAGGAAGAAGAGGTGAAAACGGGGAGCGGAGGAAGGGATGATGGGAAAGAGGGAGGCGAGAGAAGGAGGGAGGGGTGAATGGGAGATTACTAGTGATGGGGCGAAAAGGGATAGGGAAGGATGGAAGGAAGAAGGAAGGAGAGGGAGAGAAATAGGAAGATGGGGAGATGAGGGGAGATAAGTGATGGGGTGAAGAGCGGAAGGGAAGGGGAGGGAAAAGGAAGGGGAGGAAAAGGAAGGGAGTGTGAATGGAGGAGAAACTGATATGCTTATGTTGAAAGAGGAATGGGAGGGAAGAATTGGGAGAGAAGGGATGGGGAGGAAGGGGAGGGGAAGGAAAGAGGGGATGAAGGGGAGGAAGGAAGGGGTGATGGGGGGTGAGGGGAGATGTACACACACACACACACACACACACACACACACACACACACACACACACACACACACACACACACACACACACACACGGAAAAAAAACGGAGGGAGAATGGGGGTAAGGAGAGGAGAGTGATAGGGGGGAGGAGAGGGAAGGAAAGGAGGGGAAAAAGGGCAGGCAGGGGAGAGAGGGGAGGAAAGGTAAGGGGAGGGGAGAGGGGGGAGGGGGAGGGGAGGGAATGGAGGGAAGATCAGAAATTTTCCTCCCACTCTTCCCCAATTTTCCCCTCTCTTCCTCACATCCATTGGGAGAGAGAGAGAGAGAGAGAGAGAGAGAGAGAGAGAGAGCTTCCCTCTTACGTCTCCTCGTCTCCCCCATTCCCTCCTCCCCACCCCCCTCTCTCTCTCTCTCTCTCTCTCTCTCTCTCTCTCTCTCTCTCTCTCTCTCTCTCTCTCTCTCTCGGATCCGCGGTACTTCAGGATGTCATAAAACGATGATTACGAGGAGGAGGAAGAGGAGGAGGAGGAGGAGGAGGAGGAGGAGGAGAATAAATTATATTCAATTGATTTCGGTTCATCGACACACGACCATGCTTGTTATGAGAGAGAGAGAGAGAGAGAGAGGTGTATAAGAGAGATAATGAGTGTTTTTGCGTGAGTGCGTGTGTGTGTGTGTGTGTGTGTGTGTGTGTGTGTGTGTGTGTGATATAAAAATACGGATACGCCCATAAAGCTTCGCATGTACACACACACACACACACACACACACACACACACACACACACACACACACACACACACAAGAAATTAAGAAAAAAAGCAATATTGATGATGATAATGATGGGTAGGAGGAGGAGGAGGAGGAGGAAGAGGAGGAGGAAGAAGAGGAGGAGGAGGAGGAGGAGGAAAATATACAGAATGAAGGAATAGAGAAAACACGTTATGGCAAATGGAAGAAAGAGGAAGAAAGGAAGGAAGGAGAAGAAAGAAGGAGGAGGAAAGAAGAGGAAGAAGAAAAGTAATGAAGAAAGAGGATGCAGAGAAACAGAAGAGGAGGAGGAGGAGGAGGAGGAGGAGGAGTAGGAGGAGAAGGAGGAAGAGAAGGAGGAAGAAGAAAGGAGAGAAAGAGGAATGAAGAAAAGAAAAAACGGTAATAATAGAAGAAATAAAAGAGGAGGAGGAGGAGGAGGAGGAGGAGGAGGAAGAGTCGGAATGTGGAGGAGGAGGAAGACCGTCGGCCATTTTGTTTCTCCATCTGCGCAGTGGAGAGAGAGAGAGAGAGAGATTCCCTCCACCTGTGTGTGTGTGTGTGTGTGTGTGTGTGTGTGTACTACTACCAACACACACACACACACACACACTCACATACACACACACACACACACGGTCATGCACACACACACACGCACACACACACACACTCTCCGCCATGCAAGTTCTCAGTATCGATTTTCAGCCATTTTTCTTCTTTTTCTCTCTCTCCTATTCCTTTTTATTCTCTCTCTCTCTTTCTCTCTCTCTCTCTCTCTCTCTCTCTCTCTCTCTCTCTCTCTCTCTCTCTCTCTCTCTCTCTCTCTCTCTTTTTTCTTTTTTCTTTTCTTTTTGTCTTCTTTAATTCTCTGTTTTAGGTAATTTTTACAACAACAACAGCAACAACAAGAACAACAACAACAACAACAACAGCAACAACAACAACAACAACAATAATACAATGAAGAGAGAGAGAGTGCGATAGAGATCCAGTCACATAAGGGATTCCAAGACCATACCAATACGATCTGTGTAGCATTCAATCCCTTCTTACGCCCGTCACGCCCTCCCAGACATGGAATTAGAACCCAAAGAAAGGGGATCAATGAAGCGTAATAGAAGAAGAAGGAAGAAGAGAAAGATGGAGAAGATGAAAGACTAATAAAAAGAAAAACCCGAAGAAAGAAGAGAAGGAGAAAGAAGGGAAGAAGAGGAAGAAGAAAATGATGGAGATAATGAAAGATTGATAAAAAGAAGAACCCGATTAAGTATGAAAGAAGAAAGAAAAAAAGGAAGAAGAAGGGAAGAAGAGGAAGAGACTGACAAGAAAATGAATCGATAATGTAAAAGAAGAAAGAAGAGAAGGAGGAAGAAAGGAAGAAGAAGAAGATGGAGGAACCGTAACAAGAGGAAGGAAGAAGGAGGAAGAAGAAGAGGGAGAAACTGAATAAATCAAAACAAAATAAAGAAAAAAGAAAATATAGAGAAGAAGAAAAAAGAAGAAGAGGGGAAGAAGAAAGGAAGACACTAGCAACAAGAATACATAAAAGAGGAAAAGAAGAAAATGGAGGAAGGAGAGAAAGAAAGAAATGAGAAGGAAGAAGAAAATAATAAGAAAGAGAAATTAAGAAAAAGGAAACGAAGAAAATGGATGAAGGAAGAAAGGAAGAAAAAAAAGAAGGGAGAGAAGAAAAAAAGGGAATAAGGAATCAGAGAGAGAGAGAAACCAATGAAATAGAAAACAAGAAAGAAGAAGCAGAAGAAGAAGAGGAAGAGACTGAAAAAGAAAAAGAAGAGGAAGAAGAGGAAGAGGAGGAGGAGGAGGAGGAGGAGGAGCAAGAAGCTATATATATTCAACACCCAAAACTTACTTCTAATGTGTTTCTTTGTTTGCTTTCAAGTTTCACCGTCTCACAATTTTCTTTTTCCTTTTTCTTTTCTTTTTTTTCTTTTCTGCAATATTGATTTTTTTCCGTCATTTCACAACACACACAAAAAAAGAAGAAAAGGAAGAAAATTATACTCAGACGAAGACAAAACGTTGAGGAAGACAAGAAGAAGCAAGGGACAGGAAAGAAGATGAAGAGGAAGAGGACGAAGAAGAGGCATAATAGGAAATAAAGAGAAGGAGGAGGAGGAGGAGGAGGTAAAGAAAAGGAAAAGAAAGATGAAGAAGAAAAAAGAAAGAGGAAGAAGAAAAGAAGAAAAAGGAGGAGGAGGAGGAGGAAGAAGAAAAGAAGAAAAAGGAGGAGGAGGAGGAAGAGATTAGACACCACAAATTTTCCTGTCTTCAATATTTCTCCTTTTTTTCACATCACGAGAAGGAGAAAAAGAGGGAGAAGGAAGAAGAAGGAAGAGAAGGAAGAAGAGGAACAAGGAGGAGGAAGAGGAGGAGGAGGAGGAAGAGTCTAGCTAACACGCAGTATCTTTCTTTCTCTCTCTTTCTTTCTCACTTTCTCTTTCTTTCACTTTCTTTCCAACTTTCCTCAATCCACTATTCGAAGAGGAGGAGGAAGAGGAGGAGGAGGAAGAGGAAGAGGAGGAGGAGGAAGAGGAGAAGAAGGAGGAGGAGGAATCCACACCTCTCCACTTCCAATATGGCGACCGTGACTGGAGAGAGAGAGAGAGAGAGAGAGAGAGAGAGAGAGAGAGTTATATAATACAAAAACAGGCTTAGAAGTGGTGATGTTAGTGGTGATGAAGGTGGTGGTGATGACTTACTGGTGGAGGTGGTGGTGGTGTTGATGGAGGTGGTGGTGGTGACGTGTACGCTGGTGGTGCGCGACTGTGGTGATATTGGTGGTGGTGGTGGTGGAGGAGGAGGAGGAGGAGGAGGAGAGGAGGAGGAGGAATGGAATGTAGGGAGGAAGAAGATAAAGAAGAGAATGAAGAGGAAGAAAAATGAAGAGGAGGAGGAAGAAGAAGAGGAAGAGGATAAAGAGGAAGAAGATAAAAGGAGGAAAATGAGAGAGAGAGAGAGAGAGAATATATATCGTATAGAAGACAAGAGAAAGGGAAGAAGAAGAAGAAGAAGAAGAAGAAGAAGAAGAAGAAGAAATCAGAAATAAAGGAAGAGATAGAGAAAGAAGAAAGAGGAGGAGGAGGAGGAGGAGGAGGAGGAGAGAATAGAAGGAAGAAGAGAGAGAAAAAAAAAACGTTAGTCAGAGTATCACCACCACCATCACCACCACCACCACCACCACAACAACAACAACAACAACAACAACAACATACCTTCAAGCGTAAATATGAATTCCTGTTATATTTTTTTTATTCCTTAATCGAATGTCACCTTATTTTTATTATTATTATTATTATTATTATTATTATTATTATTATTATTATTATTATTATTATTATTTTATTTACTTAGAAAACTCAACTTCTTTCTCTTTTATTTTTCTTCCTTTTCTTTATTTTCTGTATTTTTTTTTTTATATATTTTTATTATTTGTATTTTTCTTCCTTTCATTTTTTCTTCTTTTCTTCCTTTTTTCTCTTTTCTTCCTCCATTTTCTTCTTTTCTTCTTTCATATTTTTTTCTGTATTTTTTTCCTTCTTTGGTTTTCTTCTTTTCTTTCTCTTCTTCCTCTTCTTTCTTCTTTTTCTTCCTTCATTTTCTTCCTTTCTTCTTTCTTAACTTGTCTTTTTTTCTTTATTTTCATCGACATTACTATTTTCTTCCTTCTTTCGTCTTCTTCCTTTTCCTCTTCCTTCATGTTATTTTTTTTTCTTCCTCCATTGTCTTCTTTTCTTCTCCTTTCTCTTCGTCCTCCTCCTCTTCTTCCTCTTTCCCGTCATCTTCCTCTGCCTCTCCTTCTTCCTCTTCCTCCTCCTCCTTCTCTCTCTTCCTTTTTTCGACTTCTACTAAGCTTTTCTTCTCCTTGTCTTCTTTTCTTCTTCATATCTCCTTGACTGGGATTTTTTCTTTTTTTATTTCAATCTTTTTCTCTCTTTTCTCTTTTACGATCTTTTTTCCTTTATTTTCTTGGCATTTTCATTTTCTATTTGGATTTTTCATTCTTTTCCTTTTTTCTTCCTTTTGCTTCTTTTTTTCTTCCTTCTCGTTCCCAGCTTTTCTTTTTCTTCCCTTTCTCCTTCACGCATTATTTTTTTTCATTTTTTCTTTTTCACTTTTTCTTTTCCATTTTCCTTCTTTTCCTTCTCTTTTTCGTCTCAAGTTGTTGTTTTTTTCTTTTATTTCCTTCTTTTTCTTTTTTTCCTTTATTTTCTTGGTATTATTTTTTTCTGTCCTCATTTTCTTTTCCACTTTTATCTTTTCCTTCCTTGCTATTATTATCGATCTTTTTCTTTTCTTTCTTTTCTTTTTCCTCTTATTTCTGTCTTTACATATTTTTTTTCTTTCTTTCTCTTTCAGGTTGATCAATATTCTCTCTCTCTCTCTCTCTCTCTCTCTCTCTCTCTCTCTCTCTCTCTCTCTCTCTCTCTCTCTCTCTCTCTCTCTCTCTCTCTCTCTCTCACACACACACACACACACACACACACACTCAAACAACAACAACAACAACAACAACAACCTTTCACTATGCTGTTATAATGATGATGATGGTGATGAGGAAGATGATGAAAGGAGAAGGAAGGAAGGAAGGGAGTAAGAGGAGGAGGAGGAGGAGGAGGAGGAGGAAGAATTGGAAAGGGAAAAAAAGATGAAAGGAAGACGAAGAGATGGAGGAGAAGAAGAAGGAGGAGGAGGAGGAGGAGGAGGAGGAGGAGATAAAAGATGCTTAGAAGAAGTGAGCGAATGTAGGAAGAGAGAGAGAGAGAGAGAGAGAGAGAGAGAGAGAGAGAGAGAGAGAGAGAGAGAGAGCAAACACACACACGCACACACACCCGCCCCAGCGCTTCCCAATAGAACAGTGACAGGTCGCTCTCTCTTGCACCTCTCTCTCCCTCCCTCCCTCTCTCCCTCCCTCCCTCTCTCTCTCGTAGCCAGCGCGCACTCTCACGACACACAGGTACCGCCCACACACACACACACACACACACACACACACACACACATACTGACATGCTTGCTGTGTTCCGCCTTCTATTTCCTTCCCTTCCTTATCTTTCTCTTTCCCTACAATCCTTTTTCTTCATTAGTTTCGTCACCCTCGTCTCTTCTGTTACGGGATCCCCTTCTTCTCTACGTCCCAAGAGAGTTAGATTCTGCTGCTTCGGTTAGGCGTTGCAGAGGATCCCAGGCAGTGGCGGGAAGGGGTCTAAGTGACGCTGGTTTGCTGGGAATGCGTGAGGGAGTCATATTTTAAGACATTTCGCCGCCCAAGAACACATATTTGACAAGGCTTTCACAGTAGTAGTGGGTATTTCCAGGAGTAGTTTTGTGACCCTGGTAGTAATTTGGCCCGTCCTCTGTACCATGAACCTGAAGAAACACTCATTAGAACCCGACTGACCCTCTATATAGTATGTGGTCAGCGAGCGTGGTCTTCTGTGTCAAATATAGTGGGACGCTTCCGTAGAGTTTCCCCTCAGCCTTTCCATGTCGGTTCAACCCCCAAAAAAGTCGATTTTCCGGGCCCATCTCAGATTTGTTCATATTTGGTAGGCCTATAGATCTCACCGAGGTGAGTAAAAACATATAGCTATCAATTTTCTAGGCCGCACCGTTTATGACACAGTGAAGTTTGATCAATATCTCAGGTGATTGATGAATTTACTCAAAGTCATCAAACATATTGTGAAAAGTATTATACAGTGACATGAAGCTAGGAGAAGGGGAGGAGAAGGGATGAGAAATGCTGATGGTGAGGTGACTGAAGATGACGAGGAGATGGTGAGAGTATATGGGGGACTTACTTGGTGATTTAGCAGTGCCTGGTGAGGGGAGAGCAGTGATGACATGCGTAAGGGAATGGAGGAATAGGGGAAGAGCAGGTGGTTTTAGAACTGAACTGCTTACCATCTGAAGACTCTCAAGCAAAAATTTGGTTGGTATTTGGTTGGTTCGTATAATGGTAATGTTATTCTTTCCTTCCTTCCTTTCTTTCCTTTCTTTCTGGGAGCATTTTTTCCTTCGTTTTTCTCTTTCTTCCTTCCTTCCTTTCTTTCTCTGATTCTTTCCTATTTTCTGTTTTCTTTCATCCTTTCTCTCGGATTTATTTTTTTCTCGTTTTGTTATTTTCTTCCTTCCTTCCTTCCCTCCCTCCTCCTTTTCTTCCATCCTTCCTTCCTTCCTTCATTTCTCTGATTCTTTCCTTTTTTTTCTTTTTTCTTTCATCCTTTCTCTTTGATTTATTTTTTTCTCGTTTTATTATTTTCTTCCTTCCTTCCTTCCCTCCCTCCTCCTTTTCTTCCATCCTTCCTTCCTTCCTTCATTTCTTTCTTTCTCTGATTCTTTCCTTTTTTTCTTTTTTCTTTCATGCTTTCTCTCTGATTTAATTTTTCTCGTTTTATTATTTTCTTCCTTCCTCCCTTCCTTCCTTTGTTCCATCTTTTCTACTTTTGCTACATGTACATAAATACCAGGTAATGAAAAATGTCCATACCCACCTCTTCCTTTTCTTCTTTTAACCTTTCTTTCTAACATCATTTTCTCCTTCATTCTTTTCTTCCTCCCTTCCTTCCTTCCATTATTCCATATACTCCATTTTTGTTACTTTAATGGGGTTGTAAAATTTCTGTACCAGCCTCTCTCTCTGCCCGCCCTCACCAACCCTCTCTCTCTCTGCCCGCCCTCACCAACCCACTCTCTCTGCCCGCCCTCACCAACCCACTCTCTCTGCCCGCCCTCACCAACCCTCTCTCTCTCTGCCCGCCCTCACCAACCCTCTCTCTCTGCCCGCCCTCACCAACCCACTCTCTCTGCCCGCCCTCACCAACCCACTCTCTCTGCCCGCCCTCACCAACCTTCTCTCTCTGCCCTCACCAACCCTCTCTCTCTGCCCGCCCTCACCAACCCTCTCTCTCTGCCCGCCCTCACCAACCCTCTCTCTCTGCCCGCCCTCACCAACCCTCTCTCTCTCTGCCCGCCCTCACCAACCCTCACCTCTCTGTCTCCCATTCGCCACCCTCTCTCAACATCTCTTCCCGTCCGCCTCGTACAGTTATTACAATGGACTCTCCCCCCTCCTCGTCCTACCCCTTCATCAACATCTACCTCACTCATATAGATTCTTTTACAATACTACTTTTCTTCAGTGGCATCGTAGCTTGTGACATTTCTTCGAATCTAATAGACCCCTTTCACAATACTGCCACGAATATCCAAGCCTGTTCTACCCGCCTGATTGAACCGAAAAAAAGGCACTTATTCTACAGCAGACGAGTAATGGCTGTTAATAGTAATAGTAATGATAATAATGGCGATAAAAATGATGAAGATGACTTATAATTATAGGTTAGGTTAGGTTAGGTTAGTTTGGGTAAGGGTAGGTTAGGATATAACACTCGTTCGAATCTACTCATTTCACACCAACGCGACAAACAGCCAACCAAGGCCGTTCGTATCCACTTCATTGTATTTTTTTAGGTCAGAGGAGACACGAGCCTTCCTATACCTCCATCCAACACCTGCTCCTCGGTACTGGGAAGCTGGAGTGCAGGTTACAACATGGAACGCGATTTTTCTCCTGAGGTCCAAAACTCTGCGGGGTCACGAACACACTTTCACTACGTCATCAGTATGCTCGCCTTGAAGAGCGTCGATCTCGCGGTTTTATATTCGTGTCGAGCAGCGTCAGCACGGAATGTGATTGATTTCGTGTCGGGAATTATTTAGAACATTCATTCAGCTGGTTACACGGCGGCTGACTGACGAGGGGCGTGGCGGAGACAGGGAGGAAGGAAGGAAGGGAGGATAGGAAGCAGGACTCCCATCTACCCCCTTTACTTCCCTCCTCTTCTTCACCCTCCTCTTTCACTGCCCTCCTCTCCTTCTTCCCCTCCCTCTTTCACTGCCCTCCCCTCCTTCTTCACCCTTTCCTCCTCCATTCACCACCATCCACCCCTTCCCCACAACCCATCCCTTCTTCACAACCCACCCCTTCTTCACTACCCTCCCCTCCCCCCAGGCCTTCCATCACCACGGCCATCACCCTTCACTCGGTCGGCTGGTGATGGGAGGAGGAGGGGGAGGAGATCAGTCTGGGGCTCCTAGTATGTGTATTTTATCTCGTCTTCATGTTGTTGGTTCCTGGATTCATAATCGTATTCGTTTAAACATTTCTACAATATATTCTGAACACTCAACGTCATCTTAACCCCTTCAGTAACTTTAATGAGACAAGATTGAACTGTCTGGCATCTTAATTGTCTCTAAAATCCTCCTAAATATCTCTTCTCTAACGTTTAAGCCTTCATTACCTTCCATAATCTGTACTTATTATCTATTTCTCCCTTGTTAATACCCAGCAAGCCATCTCAGTCCCTTCAGTAACTTTAATGAGACAAGATTGAACTGCGCAACGTATTAAGTATCACTAAATCCTTCTTAATATCTCTTCTCTAACGTTCCCAGCTTCACTACTTACCATCTCTAGAGCATTCATTAACCCGTCTGCTGCGATTGGAACGGATTCGGCTTTCACTGGTAGCCTGGTGATATATATTCCCAGGTCTTTCTTTGTCTCTGTGATGGATAGTGGAGTGTTTCCCATGTGGTATTGGTGTGCTGGATATCCCTTCACTGGTAGCCTGGTAACATTCACTCCCAGGTCTTTCTCTGCCTCTGTGGTGGATAGTGGAGTGTTTCCCATGTGGTATTGGTGTGCTGGATATCCCTTCACTGGTAGCCTGGTAACATTCACTCCCAGGTCTTTCTCTGCCTCTGTGGTGGATAGTGGAGTGTTTCCCATGTGGTATTGGTGTGCTGGATATCCCCTCACTGGTAGCCTGGTAACATGTACTCCCAGGTCTTTCTCTGCCTCTGTGGTGGATAGTGGAGTGTTTCCCATGTGGTATTGGTATGCTGGATATCCCTTCACTGGTAGCCTGGTAACATACACTCCCAGGTCTTTCGCTGCCTCTGTGGTGGATAGTGGAGTGTTTCCCATGTGGTATTGGTATGCTGGATTTCCCTTCACTGGTAGTCTGGTAACATGTACTCCCAGGTCTTTCTCTGCCTCTGTGGTGGATAGTGGAGTGTTTCCCATGTGGTATTGGTGTGCTGGATATCCCTTCACTGGTAGCCTGGTAATATATATTCCCAGGTCTTTCTCTGTCTCTGTGGTGGATAGTGGAGTGTTTCCCATGTGGTATTGGTGTGCTGGATATCCCTTCACTGGTAGCCTGGTAACATATAGTCCCAGGTCTTTCTCTGTCTCTTTGGTGGATAGTGGAGTGTTTCCCATGTGGTATTGGTGTGCTGGATATCCCTTCACTGGTAGCCTGGTAACATACACTCCCAGGTCTTTCTCTGCCTCTGTGGTGGATAGTGGAGTGTTTCCCATGTGGTATTGGTATGCTGGATTTCCCTTCACTGGTAGCCTGGTAACATACACTCCCAGGTCTTTCTCTGCCTCTGTGGTGGATAGTGGAGTGTTTCCCATGTGGTATTGGTATGCTGGATATCCCTTCACTGGTAGCCTGGTAACATACACTCCCAGGTCTTTCTCTGCCTCTGTGGTGGATAGTGGAGTGTTTCCCATGTGGTATTGGTATGCTGGATATCCCTTCACTGGTAGCCTGGTAACATACACTCCCAGGTCTTTCTCTGCCTCTGTGGTGGATAGTGGAGTGTTTCCCATGTGGTATTGGTATGCTGGATATCCCTTCACTGGTAGCCTGGTAACATACACTCCCAGGTCTTTCTCTGCCTCTGTGGTGGATAGTGGAGTGTTTCCCATGTGGTATTGGTGTGCAGGATATCCCTTCACTGGTAGCCTGGTAACATATAGTCCCAGGTCTTTCTCTGTCTCTGTGGTGGATAGTGGAGTGTTTCCCATGTGGTATTGGTGTGCTGGATATCCCTTCACTGGTAGCCTGGTAACATACACTCCCAGGTCTTTCTCTGCCTCTGTGGTGGGTAGTGGAGTGTTTCCCATGTGGTATTGGTGTGCTGGATATCCCTTCACTGGTACCCTGGTAACATACACTCCCAGGTCTTTCTCTGCCTCTGTGGTGGATAGTGGAGTGTTTCCCATGTGGTATTGGTGTGCTGGATATCCCTTCACTGGTAGCCTGGTAACATACACTCCCAGGTCTTTCTCTGCCTCTGTGGTGGATAGTGGAGTGTTTCCCATGTGGTATTGGTGTGCTGGATATCCCCTCCCAAGGTGCAGGACTTTACATTTTTCTTCATTGAACTGTAGCAGCCACTTGTTGCTTCACTCCTGCAGCTTGGTGAGGTCTTCTGGTAGGAAATGTGCAGTCAAGGGGTTGAGATATGTAGCAGCAAGTCACCCAAAGGAAACTGTGATGAAAGATTATGGAAATACAACTAATGTGTCTGGGAGTTCCAAACTTTAAGACATTCATTGCTGATTATTAAGTAGATGTAAGAACGTTTAAACTTGCCCACTAAACTGTAAACTGCCCTAAGCTGGACCAACCCCGGATGGCAGCAAGGCATACTAACCCCTGCACCACGGAGGCGTCAGATCATAGATAAAATACTACATAAGCAAAACCCTGAATTATATCTAACGACCCGTAACAGCCCCATCCAGAGTGGCAATGATCACCGCTTCCTACTTTCCTTCCTTCATCTGTATTTCCTCCTGCCTACGACTTGAACTCTTTCTAGAGGAGGGTATCAGGACACCTCTCCTCCCGAAATTGACCTATCTTTCGGCCACTCCTCTAACTCTTTATAGGAGCAGTGAGTAGCGGGCTTTTTTTCCACATTTGTTACCTTTTTTTATGCCCTTGAACTGACTCCTCTGCTGTAAAACAAAACAAAAATAAAAAATAAATAAAAAATCATCAGGTCCTGGCTCGGCAGTTATGTGACTCCCCTTTCTGTTTCTCTTTCTCGCTCTCTCTCTTCCTATTTGATCTTTTCTCTTTTTTTCATCCTATATACAATTCCTCTTCTGTACGTATTTACTCCCCTTTCTGTTTCCCTTTCTCGCTCTCTCTCTTCCTATTTGATCTTTTCTCTTTTTTTCATCCTATATACAATTCCTCTTCTGTACGTATTTACTCCCCTTTCTGTTTCCCTTTCTTGCTCCCTCTCTTCCTATTTGATCTTTTCTCTTTTTTTCATCCTATTTACAATTCCTCTTCTGTACGTATTTACTCCCCTTTCTGTTTCCCTTTCTTCCTCACTCTCTTCCTATTTGATCTTTTCTCTTTTTTTCATCCTATATACAATTCCTCTTCCACCCCTTCTCTTTTTCTCCTATCTTTTATCTCTCTCACTCCTGTGGTATAAATGAAGGTGGTTGCCGGGAACTATTAAGACAGCACAGATTTCAAAGGAGCGTTTATTTCCAAGGCTACGCAACACAGAGCATGAAGGTGAATCACAACAGTGCCAAAAAATGTTGTTACCTGTGGTGTTGTTGTGGCCGTCCCGTGAACACTCTTGAGCCCTCCAGCAGACATGGGGGACAGAAATAATTAATGGCAGAACTATTACATTCAGGGTTTTTACAGATAGTAACAGATGATAATTTTTTCCCTAATAGTAATAGCAGAAAGTATTAAGTATGTATGTTTTTTTTCTACAGGCTCTTGAGTCACTTCCTTCCTTGTCAGTTTTTCCCCGGCAGTCCCTGAATTCCTTTGTACACATTCAGCAAGTGTTAGTCTGATAGCAACAGGTTTTCCGTTCACCATACAGCTGGGCAGGTTTTCCATTCACTCTACAGCTGGGCAGGTTTTCCATTCACTCTACAGCTGGGCAGGTTTTCCATTCACTCTACAGCTGGGCAGGTTTTCCGTTCACTCTACAGCTGGGCAGGTTTTCCATTCACTCTACAGCTGGGCAGGTTTTGCGTTCACTCTACATCTGGGCCCCGTGACCAGCGTTTTTCTCACTAGTAATTTCAGGTCCAGCAATAGGAGTAGTACATGCACACATTAAAAATCAATATAGAAAAGCTATCAGCAGCTAAGACTTGAAATTAATGGAATATATTCAGTGATGGTTGTACTTCATTCTGAAAGCACAGTTAAAGAAATGCGCGGTGTCATGCAGTGTCGTGACTGCATGACAAAATTTATGAAAATCATGACACAGACAGCATGACATGTATGACAGGAAAATGCTTATATATGTGTGTACTTATTTGACGGCCTAATAACTGTATAGGTTCAGTTTTAGAAACTCCTCTTAGTTCATGAAATGTCGCCGGTGCTTGACCAAGCATCGCCGCTCATTGCCAAGAACATGCAGTTTACCCCGCCTTGAACGCCTGATATTTGCTTTAGAAAAAAAGCCTCCAGTGTGACTGTTGTATCCGTCATCCTGAACAAGCAGACCAAAGCACAAGTATCCGTCATCCTGAACAAACAGACCAAAGCACAAGTATCCGTCATCCTGAACAAACAGACCAAACCACAAGTATCCGTCATCCTGAACAAACAGACCAAAGCACAAGTATCCGTCATCCTGAACAAACAGACCAAAGCACAAGTATCCGTCATCCTGAACAAACAGACCAAAGCACAAGTATCCGTCATCCTGAACAAACAGACCAAAGCACAAGTATCCGTCATCCTGAACAAACAGACCAAAGCACAAGTATCCGTCATCCTGAACAAACAGACCAAAGCACAAGTATCCGTCATCCTGAACAAACAGACCAAAGCACAAGTATCCGTCATCCTGAACAAACAGACCAAAGCACAAGTATCCGTCATCCTGAACAAACAGACCAAAGCACAAGTATCCGTCATCCTGAACAAACAGACCAAAGCACAAGTATCCGTCATCCTGAACAAACAGACCAAAGCACAAGTATCCATCATCCTGAACAAACAGACCAAAGCACAAGTATCCGTCATCCTGAACAAACAGACCAAAGCACAAGTATCCGTCATCCTGAACAAACAGACCAAAGCACAAGTATCCATCATCCTGAACAAACAGACCAAAGCACAAGTATCCGTCATCCTGAACCAACAGACCAAAGCACAAGTATCCACATCCTGAACAAACAGACCAAAGCACAAGTATCCGTCATCCTGAACAAACAGACCAAAGCACAAGTATCCGTCATCCTGAACAAACAGACCAAAGCACAAGTATCCGTCATCCTGAACAAACAGACCAAAGCACAAGTATCCGTCATCCTGAACAAACAGACCAAAGCACAAGGAAATATATTAAGTTTTGAATCCTCCACGAATTTTTTAAAATAAAAAAATAATGTTTTGAGATATCGCCATTTAAAGTTTTATAATGTCTGTCTCTCTCTCTGTATTTACCCATTTTTAATGATTTCCATGTATTTCATAAATCAACTTATATAGATAACCCTCACAAAGAGCCATCAAATTATTTCAACATTTACTGCTATTTATAGTTGGGATATCGCCCTGGGGCAGCAGTGTACAAACCACTCAAATGTGCCTTTACTGGTAAATTTCAATCACCTCACTGCTCGGGGTCATCAGAAAGTTACTTCACAGGACAGGATTTTTTTTTTAGCCAGCAGCAGACACTTCCCTTCCCTCCATAACATTTCCTCACCAGTCACACTTGCCTAGGGCAGGTCACTGCCCCCAGGAACATGAGTTTCTGCTTGGTGGGAGGGAGGGAGAGTTATTAGGGTTTCCAAAAAGCGCTAGATACCCGGTGTTGCCAGCTCCACCCTATGTGAACACTTTAGAGTGCACACAGCCTCGGAACAAAGCATAATAGCCTGTACATACCCGGGAATACAGGCCGATGGCGCATCAGTGGGTTAAACCCGTCCCTTTAAACACACAAAAGCAGGTGACGGTAGAGAGACGGCATTCTTTTATTTTTAGGATGTTTTTGGATACTTTTATCAAGCAAATGTGGAGGCATTGCTGAGGGGGAAATACTGATTTTTCACCAATGCTCGACCACAGCGGTACCATAAATGCAGTTTCCTGTACGCACGGCACAGGAACTTTCCTTCACAGTGTCATGCACCGAGGCGCTGCAAAGAGGCTGTTCACCACCAAGGACGCTGCCTCACACCTTTCAGAGAACGCCTCATTTGTATCATCCAGATTTTCAAATTGATGTTGGTTCACTCTGCAACAGGCTGTTCATGTTTTAGGTCAATTTGGATTAACAAAATTCACTTTAGAGCATTGCATAACAAACAATTTAAAGTTACTGATACACAAGTTACGGGTAAAATAATAAATTACAAAAAGTAAGCAGTTTTAGAACTTAGATTTACTCAATGCAGCATTACCATGAGTTTGTGGGACGTGCTCTCCAGGAACTGCCTTCACTGCTTTAAGATGGCCAAGTTGTCACTCCTCTCATGCTCCTCACGACAAAAGTTGCTGAAGTTGGGGATGAGTGAAGGTCTGTGAAGCATGCGGCGCCTTCATGCCACTTGGTGATGCTTGGAAACTGCCAGTGACTTGCAGCAGGACTCACACCAGGGTCTTCAGGACCACAAAGTCATCACACTAAGCACTCAGCCACCACCTCCCCCAGAGTGTGCCTGTACTGTTCTTTGATGAGACAGTGGTCAGCAAAGGCCTAGCAGAGGGTAGTGCTGACCCACGTGATGCTAAACATGTCAGTCAGCCTCAGAAAAAGAAATGGCTTAACCCATGACACACTCAGTACACATTAGGATGGGTGTGGCAATCGTGCAGGTCGGTGTAATGCATGGCCCAGTGCTTGGCGCGGGGCGAGGCAGGAAAACCACGCCATGGCCAACTGTACCCACACCAACAAGAGTGCCGGCCTGGCCAAAAGATATCTCTTCCCAACATCATGTCTCTGCCACGCTGCAACCGAGGGACTTCTAGTTTGTTTCATGTTGTAGAGACAAGATTGGCAGTGAAAAAGCACTATAAACTACGGTGCTTATGTCTGAAATTGCCACACAGGGAATTGCTGAAAACATCTATTTCACAAAAATTCATCAACACGGCGCATGCTTTGAAATCTGCAAATGCTCTCTAGCCTGCGGTCTACGGGTCAAGGTGTTGAAGTAAGTTTAACGGCACAGCTGACACATTTGAGGCAACCAAGTGGGAACATGCTGCGTGGCACACATGATGGCTGCTGCTAAAAACTCTGAATAGTGCTAATCCCGGTTATACAGTACTACCTCGTTTTGTGAGTGCCTCAGTTTATGAGCATTTTGATTTACAAGCAAAAAAAATATCATGAAAGATGCCTTGGTTTACAAGCGGTGACTTGGTGTGCGAGCATCCTGTTTGTACGAGTCCAAGACGCGAGGGTGGGTTCCCTTTGTCCGCCACAAGATGAAAGCGCTCAGAGCGGAAAACCAAGTTCAGTTGCCCGCATCCACTACGTAAACAAACCAGTCACCCTGCATCAACGCGGCATCATTTGCAACAGTAAGGGCTGTTATGCCTTGTGCTGCTGGTACTCAACTTATGGACTTGTTGCCACAGTTAACTGGAAGGAAGAAGTGGTTGTGGGTACAATCGTGGCTTCAAAGACGAGAGGACAGGAGTGTTTACCCAAACCAACAACTCACTGCTGGTTGGGTGTACGGACAATCGCGGTTGCTCCAAGCTCCAACGGTTGGGAGAAAACGTCCAGTGTGACGCCACCATCAGACCGCGCCGTACACTCACAGAGGCACCACCGGCGTCATCGTGTCCGCTTACACTTGTGGTCTAGTGTGTGACCTTTGTGTTTTCAGCACTATATTATTTATATTTATATTATCATACTATATCATTTATATTTATATCATTATACTATATTATTTATATTTATATTATCATACTATATCATTTATATTTATATCATTATACTATATTATTTATATTATTTATCATTGCTATGTGTTAGTAAAATTACCATTATTCTGTATAAGATAATATTCAAAATTATTTTTGTTAATATTTTGGGGATATGGGACGCATCAACGGGCTTCACATTAATTTATACGGGTAAATACGTTTTGGTTACGAGCTTTTTGGTTTGTGAGCAAAATTCCGGAACAAATTAAACTCGTAAACTGAGGTGTGAGTGTATTTGCATTAATGTACAAGGAAATATGTTTCATTAGCTCTTAATTTTGGCGCTAACACCACCACAGCGAGTGAATAACTGAGACGCATCTCTTGGCAAAAAGGCAGCGGTGAATGTTCTCAAGTACTGCCATAAAAATAGTGGTTATGGTTCCCTATCCAGTACAACCATTCTAACACCAACTACAGAGAAAAGAACTTACATATTTACCATGAGGAAGCTGCTCCCCATGACTCATGTGGAAGGGCCGGCTGCCTCCTGCATCCTTCACTCACACACACACACACACGCTGACCACCACCCAGGCTTGACGTGTGCCACAGTGTTGAGCTGAAATGAATAAATTGTTCAGTGTGTCCCTGCACTCACTCAAGACAACACTCAGCAGGCTTTATGCAGGGCAGAGCTCACATCCCGCCTGATGAGCCATTGCCATCCAGGTGTTTTGGATCAACCCTTCCCAACAATGACATACGCCTCTCCTCCTCCTCCTCCTCCAAATGTATGCAGACTGACTGTTGGACCTACAGCCAGTACTGGAAAACACTTATAAGACTCCATTGCCAGGACCTTCATGTTATTCAATTATATTTTTGTACTCCTGGAGCCTTGGGTCCAGCCACAATATCTATCCGGACCTCTGCATACATTTGAACTTGTCTGATTGGACCTTTGCTCGTAACAGCTGAGTAGCCCTGCCAACTCTCTGAAGGTCCGGATGCAGACCATGGGCAGACGGTTGAGTAGCCCTGGTCTATGGTATCTGACATTGGCAAGTTACAAAGTTAAGACTGGCAAGTAAAAGGTAACTTATCTCCATTGCTGCAAGAACCGAAAGACATAAAAGGGACATCATTGGTCTCAGTGGGGTTGGGATGATGGGTGAGGCATCCATAGTATTGCCTGATGGACATAATTAGTGCAGCAAAGTACTACAGAGCATGGTGTTGGATTTTTAACCCGGTAGCAACGACGGGCCAAATTTGTGGCTTTACCGTGTAGCAGCGACGGGCCAAATTTGTGGCTTTACCGTGTAGCAGCGACGGGCCAAATTTGTGGCTTTACCGTGTAGCAGTTATGAACCAAATTTGTGGCTTTACCGTAGCAGTGATGGGCCAAATTTGTGGCTTTACCGTGTAGCAACAACGGGCCAAATTTGTGGCTTTACCGTGCAGCAATGACGGGCCAAATTTGTGGCTTTACCGTGTAGCAGTGACGGGCCAAATTTGTGGCTTTACCGTAGCAGCGACGGCCAAATTTGTGGCTTTACCGTGTAGCAGCAACAGGCCAAATTTGTGGCTTTACCATGTAGCAGCGACGGGCCAAATTTGTGGCTTTACCATGTAGCAGCGACGGGCCAAATTTGTGGCTTTACCGTGTAGCAGCGATGGGCCAAATTTGTGGCTTTACTGTGCAGCAGCGACGGGCCAAATTTGTGGCTTTACCGTGTAGCAGCGACGGGCCAAATTTGTGGCTTTACCGTGTGGCAGCGACGGGCCAAATTTGTGGCTTTACTGTGCAGCAGCGACAGGCCAAATTTGTGGCTTTACCATGTAGCAGCGACGGGCCAAATTTGTGCCATGATTTTAACCCCCAAAAATAGATGATACATAAACTGATCACAAATGCTTTGATATATATTATGAAATGGTTTGTGTGAGGGGTGATTTTTTCTCATTTTTCTCGCTTAGAGGGACCATTAAGAATCGTGATCCCTGCTGCTACCGGGTTAATTGGAAAATTCTTCATCATCAAGAGAAGTGTCAGGAATCATCAAGGTGAACAAGCAATATAAACAAAAGAACTTCGGCTTCATGCACTAACATCAACTTACGAGGAGGATGATGTGGAAAAGTTCTAAGCAGAGGTGGAAGTAGCAATGGAGAAGCACTTAACCCAATTATCAAGAGTCTGAGATTTTAGTGCTGAAGTAGGAAGCAGCACTTGGCCATTTAGGAACAGCTGCAAGAAATAGGAGAGATCAAAATGGTTGAATCTTTGGGTAGAAACAGATTAACCCAGTAGCAGCGGGGATCATGTTTCTTAATGGTCCCTCTAAGCAAGAAAAATGAGAAAAAATCACCCCTCATACAAACCATTTCATAATATATATCAAAGCATTTCTGATCATATTATGTATCATCTATTTTGGGGGGTTTATATCATGGCACAAATTTGGCCCGTCGCTGCCACACGGTAAAGCTACAAATTTGGCCCGTCGCTGCTACACGGTAAAGCTACAAATTTGGCCCGTCGCTGCTACACGGTAAAGCCACAAATTTGGCCCGTCGCTGCTACACGGTAAAGCCACAAATTTGGCCCGTCGCTGCTACACGGTAAAGCCACAAATTTGACTCTCGCTGCTACACGGTAAAGCTACAAATTTTTGCCCGTCGCTGCTACACGGTAAAGCCACAAATTTGGCCCGTCGCTGCTACACGGTAAAGCTACAAATTTGGCCCGTCGCTGCTACACGGTAAAGCTACAAATTTGGCCCGTTGCTGCTACGGTAAAGCCACAAATTTATTTGTCGCTGCTACACGGTAAAGCCACAAATTTGGCCCGTCGCTGCTACACGGTAAAGCCACAAATTTGGCCCGTCGCTGCTACACGGTAAAGCCACAAATTTGGCCCATCGCTGCTACATACCGGGTTAAGAGTACTGAACACACTTCTCAAGAGAGGAGCGAATAGGAGACTGACCTGGAGAGCCCTCAGAGATGAATCTTAAAATTTCCTCTACTCTGAATGAAAATTTGGACATAAAGAAGGATGTAACAGCAATAAATAAACTCAAATAAAGTGACCTCCAGTTGGTGGCTGCCTAGTGTCAGACATGGATGGGCAGAGGGCTTGTTGGGCTGAGTACTTTGAGCTGTTGTACACGGCAGACCCTCTGAGCGGAGAGCTTCCAGTCGCTGGGTTGCAGGTTGCGGATGCTGACCCACCTATCAACCATAGTCCACCCTCTCTTGACGAGGTGGGAGAGTCTGTGGCAAGGCTGAGGGGTGGAGAGGCACCTGGCACTTGTAACATATCAGTGCAGAGCTGCCCAAAGATGTGACCTGCAGGACAGTAACTGGTGGCAGGCGGTCTTGACTGGCGTATGGTACCATTCCTCCTGACTGGAAGAGGGAGGTGGTCGTCCCAATCTGGAAATGTCAAGAGGACAGTCAGGAAGGAAAATCATTAGGAGAAGGTGGACTGCAGAGGATTTGTGTGAGGTCTTGATCTTGATAATAATGCGTGGGGTACCTATCAGGCGCATAACACGCATATTTGTGTTGGCTGTTGGGGGGACGGGGGAGCCGAGCGTGCAGGGGAGGGAAGTGAATCAAGTCTAATTGTTAGTGTTGGTGTGTTGTGGTGACAAGCGAGTGTGTATTTGTTTTCTGAATGAGCCTATTGTACCACACTCTAAAATCTGTTGAGGGAGGCTGTTCCAATCACGTATGGTGCATGGAAAGTACGAGTGCTTGTATGCGTCAGTGTTGGTGTGATATGTTTGGTATTTATGGATGTGTGTGTTACGAGTACATTGACTGTTTGCGTTGTGTAAGTATGTGGGTCAATGTCAATGTGAGTGTTTGCGATCTTGTACATAAGTGTAAGTTTGTTTGCTTGTCTATGTGAAGAGGGTCCACGGTTATCTGTTGTTTGATCCGTGTTGTGATTCCAGGCATTCGAGTGTAATTGTTTGTAATGAACCTTGCCGAATTGGTGTTGATTTATTCTAACCTGTCTGTGTAGAAGGGATTGGTAGTTACAGGACTTTTCTATAGGTAGTATTAATGGTATTGTTCTCAATTAATTAAGTTAGGAGAAAATGCTGGAATGCTGAAGGTTTGATATCAAGAAACTTATTTTTTTAGCAGTTTTGGGCGGGAGATTTTTATTTTTTACGTCATGGCGCAGGCAAATTTTTATAGTGGCGCCATTTATGTATGCTGTTAGTTTTTGGTCGATTGCTGTTGATTCAGTTGGGTTAGAGGGGTGGGATTGGTGAGGTTCGGTGTGTGAATGGTTGTTCTTTATGTGGTAGAAATTTGGTTGCTGTAAGGAAGGTGGACTGTTACAAGACATTTTGCTGCCCAAGAACACACATTTGACAAGGCTTTCGTAGGAGTTGTGGGCACTTCCAGTAGTTTTATGACCCTGGTGGTAGTGTGACCCTTCCTCTGTACCGTGAACCTAAAGAAACACACATTTGACAAGGCTTTCGTAGGAGTTGTGGGCATTTCCAGTAGTTTTATGACCCTGGTGGTAGTGTGACCCTTCCTCTGTATACCATGAACCTAAAGAAACACACATTTGACAAGGCTTTCGTAGGAGTTGTGGGCACTTCCAGTAGTTTTATGACCCTGGTGGTAGTGTGACCCTTCCTCTGTGCCCTGAACCCAAAGAAACACTCGTGAGGACCCGATTAATCTCCTCTCCGGCCTTTAGATGTAGTTGACCGTACTCGCCATCTTGCAGTTTGTTGTTGTTGTGGAACCTGATCTTGATGTCACAGCCTCACAGATGACTTACGATTTTTCTTGGTTTACTCGGTTCTTGAATTTGAGTGAGCATTACTCGGCTTACTCGGTTTTTGCAATTCAGTTACTTTATCGGTTAAAATTAAATCCCAAAAATTCTGGGCGGGATTTATAAGCGATGTCCAAAACCTGCCTCATCCCATTGTCTTTGCAGCGTGCGAGGAAGTAAATTAACCCTTGCTCATGATGAAAGCCTCAATGTATATATAAAAAATAAACTCATTGCTAAACCAACTAAAAGGTGAACAAAACTGGGATTACAAGACCTTCTCCATTGTCTATGCTTAATTTTGGTTTATAAATTCTGTTAAATGTAAATTCCTGTATTGATTTGGTTTGTGGATCTTATAAATATTGGATTAGTGAGGCATATATCTATCTATCTATCTATCTATCTGTGTATATGTTAGGTTAGTATTTTTAGTAAGTTTAAAGGAGATGAGTTTGGTGACTTACCGCTGTTATGACTACTACTACTACTACTACTACTACTACTACTACTACTACTACTACTACTACTACTACTACTACTACTACTACTACTACTTCTACTGCTATGACCAAAAAGGGAAATAAAATGAAGGGAAATGAAGATTTAAAAAAAAAAACCGAGAAGTACAGAGAAGTTTGGAGATGGGAAAGTTGTAAAATGAATGACAGGGAAAGGAAGAGAAGGGAAAAGAAAGGAAAGGAAATATAGTGAAATGAAAGATAAGGAAAAGGATGGGAAAGTTTGTGAAATGAATGACAGGGAAAGGAAGGGAAGGGAAGGGAAAATAAAGGAAAGGAAATGTAGTGAAATGAAAGATTAAGAAAAGGCAAGGAAAAGGATGGGAAAGTTTGTGAAGTGA
>NC_066555.1:406250-413750 GCF_024679095.1 Eriocheir sinensis
TATATCAGGTTCGCGGTACGGAAGAAGGGTCACACTACCACCAGGGTCAGAAAACTACCCCTCGAAATGTCTGCAACTCTCATGAACGCCTTGTTAAATGTGCGTTGACCTCTCACATCAGCTGCTTCCTAAGACCATAAAGGAGATCAGTCGGGCTCTAATGAGTTGTATTTTAAGCTCATGATACAGAAGAATGGTCGCACTACCACAAGGGTCAGAAAACTAAGCCTGGGAATGCCCGCAACTCCTATGAAAGCCTCGTCAAAATGTGTTCTTTTAAGTTCATGGTATAGAAGAAGGGTCGGACCAACACCAGGATTATAAAACTACCCAAGGAAAGTAGGTGTGTGTAGATGCTGTGTTGGTAGCGATATAAGGCTTCAGGCAAGTGTAAATTGTGAACTTATTAGTTTGCTATATATATATGTGTGTTTTGTTTATATCAAGGGAGTCAGTAGAGGAGAGTTACCTAGAGAGTTTATTTAATGAGAAAGAGAAAAGAAAGATAAGATAAAAGAAGAAAATGAAAAGAAAAGAGAAAAAAGGAACCTAAAAAAATGCAAAAATATAAAAACATAAAAAAAGATAAAATACAGATTAAAAAACAAGAAAAGAGAATGGAAGAAAGAAAAGGAGAGCAGAAGTTTTTGTCCATTTCTCTTTTATCTCACTCTTCATCTCCTTACTATACTGCCACGGTCTCTCTTGATAATGCCTGTTCACACCTGCACTGGACCGTTGATTAAGAGTGTTACCTGGCTGTTGGGATCTTGTCACCTGTGGAAGCGCTTTGCCACTCACCTTTCCGACGCTAATCAAAGGAGGACTGTCAATGGAGTTTGTTGGTTGTGGAATCTTTAATTATGACTTGTGTGTGTTCTTTGAGGAGGAAGTTGGTGGATGGAAGGAAGAGAAGGAAAAGAGAATGGACGAAAGGAAGGAAGATTTAGGACACGAATTCCTTTTCCATGTTCTTAAAGGAGAGTAAAGAGGGGAGAGTTATACATAGAGTTTATTAAGGGTGGGATCCTGTTCTAAACTCCTTGTGATATAAAGTTTGTAGGTTCAGATTCCTTAAAGATTGTAATTAGAGGAGAGTCACCTATGTTTGCGTGTTCTAATTACTTAAAGGAGAGTAAAAAGGGGAAAGTTATTCATAGAGTTTATTAAGGGTGGGAACCTTTTCTCAACTCCTTGTGATCTAAAGTTTATAGGTTCTGATTCCTTAAAGACTGTAATTAGAGGAGAGTCACCTGTATTTGTGTGATCTAATTACCGGAAGGAGATTAATTAATGGAGAGTTACCTGTGGAGATCATTTGGTGTGGAATCTTCTTGTATACAGACTCATTGTGATCTAATGATGTTTGTACGTTCTAATTCCTTAAAGATTGCAATTAGAGGAGAGTCACCTGTATTTGTGTGTTGTAATTACCTGAAGGAGAGTAAACAGAGAAGAGTTATTCGTAAAGTTTATCAAGTGTGGGATCTTCTTCCAGACCCCCAGTGTTCCAAAATTAGTACGTTCTGATTCTTCAAAAGGAGTCGGTAGGGGAGAGTTGCCTATATCTAAACAGAGTAATTAGGAAGGTATGATACTTAACTCTATAAGCCAAGTAATGTATATCACCTGAAGGAGAGTAATGACAAGAAGATTATTAGTGGAAAATCGTCATCTCGGAAACCTTAGCGATGTTTTTTTTCTTCTTTTCTTCACCCGCCGGGAGTAAGTAGAGGCGTGTTGGCTGTACCGTGTTCATCAGTTGTGGAAGCCAAGTGGTGAGTCGTGACCCGTTGAGAGCTAATCACTTGTAGAGACTGGCTGATTCACATAGATTTACATAGATTTACATAGGTTTACATAGGGCTACATAAGTTTTCACAGGTTTACATAGGGTGACATAGATTTGCATAGGTTTTCACAGGTTTACATAGGGTGACATAGATTTGCATAGGTTTTCATAGGTTTACAGAGGGCTACATAAGTTTTCACAGGTTTACATAGGGTGACATAGATTTGCATAGGTTTTCATAGGTTTACATAGGGCTACATAAGTTTTCACAGGTTTACATAGGATTACATAGATTTGCATAGGTTTTCATAGGTTTACATAGGGCTACATAAGTTTTCGCAGGTTTACATAGGGTTACATAGATGTGCATAGGTTTACATAGGTTTACATGCTTACTATTTTTTTATTTTACATTTATAGGGTATACATGCATGAGGTTTTAGGGTTTTTTTAGGGTTTTTACATTTTACATTGTTTACATGGTGTAGTTATTATTGTTTACATTTGTTTAGGTTGGGTATGTTATTGGTTTACAGTTTCAATGATTTACATAAGTCTACATAGGTTTACATATGGTTACATTAATTTACATAGGTTTACATAGATTTTCACAGGTTTACATTGGTTTACAGAGATTTGCATAGGTTTACATAGGTTTGCTTAGGTTTACAGAAGTTTACATAGGTTTATATAGGTTTTCATAGATTTACAGAAGTTTACATAGGTTTGCATAGGTTTATATTGGGTTTCATTGGTTTACAAAGGTGGATTTAGAAAGGTACACTAGCCACATTTTTATATAGGTCACTTTTTGCGTTTCTGTCTGCTGGCCAAAGTTACGACAGGAATCGAACCCGTGTCCCATGCATCACCAGACAGGTCCGCGCTTGTGGAAAAAGAAAAAAAACATATTCATCCCTATTTGACGCTAATTGGATAACCTCAACCGTAAAGAAAATCACAACGAGAAAAAAAAATGTTTCGCGAATCAGTCAAATCGTAAAGAAAAGCAAAACCCTCAAAAAATACGAAGTTCCTTGCTTTGTTTATTTTTTTGAAGTTTTAAGTTGATTGTCTGAGTGTACTAATTAGTTCTCGGGGTAATTGGTTAGTTGTTGTGTGTGTGTAATTATGTTTTCCAGGTTAATGAATCCTGTTATTACTTTATTTCTGCGTCCTCAGGTAATTCCCGGCTAATTAGACTTCGCAGGTATAAGGTGACTTTTTACTACTACTACTACTACTACTACTACTACTACTACTACTACTTTTACTACTACTACTACTACTACTACTACTACTACTTTTACTACTACTACTACTACTACTACTACTACTTTTACTACTATTACTACTACTACTCTGTTCATAATTTAAAAGTTCATCACCTGAGACAGATAATTAAAAGATGGTTACTTTTATTAATTTTTTTTACACCTGTGGATGCGGAATAGACGTATGGATATTTTTTTTACCTTTTAACGTTAATTAGAGGAGCGATACCTGGCGGAAGTTTGTCACCTGAGAGAACTAATTAGAAGAGTTGCCCTTTACGTTGTGGACGCGTGGATATACCTGGTGCATGTTTGTATCACCTGTGGGCGTTAATTAGAGAAGCGTCACCTGTTCAAAGTGTATGACCTGGAAAGGCTAAATAAAGGGAATATTCTGACTAGCGTTTATTCTTTTTCGTGTGGTGGGAAATCGCTCCTCGTCATAGTATATCACACAAAGGGATGGACGGTTCAATATACGGATAATCTCTTGCCGTAAAGAGTTGGATTGCAAAGAGAGGATATAAGTCGTCTGGAGGTCTGCTTTTTATTTATATTTATTTATTTATTACGCTTCGTGTATGGCTGGGGTAGGCTTTCTTAGTGGGCCTGGTAGGAAGTGTTTGTAGTGGCGCCATCTTCCTTGGCTCATGCTGGTCCCCGGAGCCCATCTTTGATTCTCTTTTCGAGAGAATCCAGAGTCCGGGTGACAGGTGGTCTTCAGGGCAGCATGTGGGTAGTCTTAGGCCACTCGGCGGTGTCTGAAAAATCCCAAGTGGTAGCGTGGGGATTCGAACCGACGTTGTCCAAAACGCCGTTAATGCCAGGCCCGCACGTTAACCACTCAGCCACCGCTTACCCTAAATATCCCGGCTTGCTTGTAGCGGCGGGCGGGATGCGAACCTGTATCCTGGTGGACGCTGCTCCCGCATGCCGACCACTCAGCCACCGTATACTCGAATTGACTGATTGATAGTTTATTGTTGCAGGTAAACAACAAGGGAGAAGGGAGGAACATGCCATCCCAACCCCCAGGCAGGACAGAGTGTGATTATATAACTATTAATACATGTGTAGGCAGCACCAGGAAACTAAAAAGATACAATGGTAGGAATGAATGCACAACAAAGGAGGGGGCGGGACCTGCCGGCCTCCCCCGAGACAAGAAGAAAATAAAATGTGGGGACGGAGAAGGACAAGTAAACAACAAGGTAACAAAATTAATCTCTCTCTCTCTCTCTCTCTCTCTCGTCTGTCCAGGTAACGGCAGGTATTCTTTCTAATTAGTCTCCTTCAATAATAATAATAATAATAATAATAATAATAATAGGAACATAATTTCTGGAAGATTATAATTTCTTTCTATATATTTGACTTTGTGTATTAATTCGCTTCGGGCATATTCTTGAAGCATTTCGTGGAATTCGAAATAATGAACTTTTTACATCAGCAAATTAATCACGAGCATAATTATGACGCGTGAGTGGGTGGCTTCGTATGGGGAGTAATTAGGGCCTTGGATGACTGCTGAATTTCTCTTAATTACGAATGCTAATCAGGGTACTGCTAATGACGTCACAGGCCGGAAAAATAATAAATCAATCAAAGTAAATAAACAAACCAGGTAATAAATTAAAGGAAAGTCAATACAGGAAATTAAAAAAAGGAACGTTGAGCTTTGATGTACGAGTTGTTATTATTATTATTATTATTATTATTATTATTATTATTAGTAGTAGTAGTAGTAGTAGTAGTAGTAGTAGTAGTAGTAGTATTGAAGGAGACTAATTAGAAGAGAGAATACCTGCCGTTACCAGGACAGACAAGAGAGAGAGAGAGAGAGAGAGAGAGAGAGAGAGAGAGAGAGAGAGAGAGAGAGAGAGAGAGAGAGAGAGAGAGAGATGAATTTTGTTACCTAATAAAGAGTGTTAAATAAGAACGCAGTAGTAACGGTAGTAGTAGTAGTAGTAGTAGTAGTAGTAAAAGAAGCAGAAATATGTAGTGGCAGTAGAAGTATATAGTAAGGGTGGTAATGATAGAAGTAGTAGTAGTAGTAGTAGTAGTAGTAGTAGTAGTAGTAGTAGTGTTCGCAGAATCTTACGTAAACGCAGTAAATGATCGTAAAGAAAATCGTAAAAGTAAAGAAAAACCGTAAAGAAAATCGTAACTGAAAAGAAAAATCGTAAAGAAAATCGTAACTGAAAAAAGAAAAATCGTAAAGAAAATCGTAACTGAAAAGAAAAATCGTAAAGA
Organism: Eriocheir sinensis; assembly: GCF_024679095.1. Classification (NCBI taxonomy): domain Eukaryota; kingdom Metazoa; phylum Arthropoda; class Malacostraca; order Decapoda; family Varunidae; genus Eriocheir; species Eriocheir sinensis. The sequence continues at coordinate 411,570 of NC_066555.1, forward strand.
AAATCGTAACTGAAAAGAAAAATCGTAAAGAAAATCGTAGCTGAAAAAAGAAAAATCGTAAAGAAAATCGTAACTGAAAAGAAAAATCGTAAAGAAAATCGTAGTCGTTAAGAAAAAAAACAAAGAAAATCGTAATTGTTGAGAAAAATCGGAATGAAAATCGTAAATGTAAAAAAAAATTATTAAAGTTATTTCTGTACATTTTTTTCTTTACGGTTTTTCTTTACAAATTTCTTTACGATCTTTTACAGCAACCACGTGAGATTCTGCAAGAGTTTTTTTTTTTTTGTGTCATTTCTTTTGTTACATTTTTTCTCGTAATTTGATGAAGGATAAAGTGTGGTCTGTGTACGTGTGTGTGTGTGTGTGTGTGTGTGTGTGTGTGTGTGTGTATGTGTGTGTGGTCTGTGTGTGTGTGTGTGTGTGTGTGTGTGTGTATGTGTGTGTGTGTGTGTGTATGTGTGTGTGTGTGTGTGTGTGTGTGTGTGTACGTGCGTTGAAATGAGGGTGTGGGAGAAACGGCCATCTGCTTGCTTTGAGAGAGAGAGAGAGAGAGAGAGAGAGAGAGAGAGAGAGAGAGAGAGAGAGAGAGAGAGAGAGAGTTGGTCTTAAAATTGTGTATTGTGTGGGAACAGAGAGTGACTTGCCTGCTATTAACTGTTATGATACTACTTCTACTACTACTTCTACTACTTTATTATTTTTTTTAAATGGGCCTCCATCTATTAGGGTTGCGTTGTGAGCGGTATATTCTCTCATATCCATTCACAAAGCAATTCATTGGCCCCACCCCATCAATGACTGTGGCCGACAACCATCTTTATTTACTACTACTACTACTACTACTACTACTACTACTACTACTACTACTGCAACCACTACTACTACTACTACTACCACTACGACTACTACCACTACGACTACTACTACTACCACTACTACTACTACTACTACTACTACTACTACTACTACTACTACTACTACTACTACTACTACTACTACTACTACTACTACTACTACCACTACTACTACTACTACTACTACTACTACTACTACCACTACTACTACTACTACTACTACTACTACTACTACTATTACTACTACAAAGTCATAATTCTCTTCTTCCACAGCGCGAAAAAAATGATATAATAATAATAATAATAATAACAATAACAATAATAATAATAGTAATAGTAGCAGTAAGTACTTAGCTAATGAAGTCGTTTCCTGAATATATTGTTTTAATTGTCAATGGATTTTTTTATTTTTTTTTCGCGATGTAAAGTATTTTGTGATTTTAACAGCGGAGACTTTTTTTTTTCAGTTTTAGGTTTCTTTTCTCTCTTTCCTCTTCTTTTCTCTCTCTCTTTTTCCTCCTTTTCCGCTCTTCTCCGTTCTTTTCCTCTTCATCTTTAATCTTATCTTTATTTTCCTTCTCTGCTTTTTCTCCTTTTCCGCTCTTTTCCCTTCTCTTCCTTTTCATTTTTCATTTTCTCTTTATTTCCCTTCTTCCCTCTCTCTTTTCTTCTTTTCCGCTCATTTCCCTTCCCTTCCTTTTGACTTTTAATTTTCTCTTTATTTTCCTTCTTCTTCCCTTTCTCTTTTCTTCTTTTCCGCTCATTTCCCTTCTCTTCCTTTTCATCTTTAATCTTTTCTTTATTTCCCTTCTTCCTTCTCTTTGTTTTTCCTCTCCTATCTTCTTCTTTTATCATAATTTCTTTTCTCTTCCCTTCGCTTCTCTTATCGTCTCCCTCTTTCTTCTCTTTTCTTCTTTTATTTCATCTTTCTGTCTTCTCGTTCTCGTCCTTTCTTCCCTTCGCTAAATTTTCTTCTTTCCTCTTTTATTATATTCTCTCTCTCTCTCTCTCTCTCTCTCTCTCTCTCTCTCTCTCTCTCTCTCTCTCTCTCTCTCTCTCTCTCTCTTTGGTGCATTCCCTTCCTGTCTCTGCTTCCTTCCTCCCTTCATCGACGTTGCTATTCTTCCTCCTCCTCCTCTTCCTCCTCTTCCTCCTCCTCCTCCTCCTCCTTCTCATTTCAACAAATTCTCTCACGTACAAGTCTCACTAAGGAGTATTGTGCCCCGTCCCGCTGTCAAGAGGAGGAGGAGGAGGAGGACGACGAGGAGGAGGAGGAGGACGACGAGGAGGAGGAGGAGGAGGAGGAAAAGGACATCACACAGGC
>NC_066555.1:433750-436250 GCF_024679095.1 Eriocheir sinensis
TAAATTTCTGTATAAAAAAAAAGTTAATTGCATTTCGCCTTGGCTCTGAATTTGCACTTTTTAACAACTTTTTATTTGGGATTTTTATTATTTCTTCTTTTTTCCTTTTTTTGTGTGTATTTTTTCGTGTTTGGTTAATTTCTAGTATTAGAAAAAAAGAGTTAATTGCACTTCGCTTTGGCATTGAATTTGCACTTTTTTACAACTTTTTATTTGGGATTTTTATTATTTCTTCTTTTTTTCCTTTTTTTGTGTGTATTTTTTCGTGTTTGGTTAATTTCCAGTATTAAAAAAAAGAGTTAATTGCACTTCGCCTTGCCTTTGAATTTCTCCTTTTTTACAACTTGCTATTTCGGATTTTTATTGTTTATTTCTTTTTTTGTGTATTTTTTTCGTTTCTTGGTTAAATTTCTGTATTAAAAAAAAAAGTTATTTGCATCTCGCGTTTACTTCGATTTTTTTTTTTTTTTACTTAATTTTATGTTGCATTTTTATTTTTACTATGTCGTTGTTGTTGTTCATTTATTTTCTCTTATTCCATTTTCGTTTATTCCTTCTTTATTTTATTTTATTTCTTTATTTATTTGTTTATCTCCCGGTACTGTATAGAGCTGCAGTTAAATTAATTATGTATATTTTTTCCTATATATTTCTCTTCTCTTCTTCGTATGTTTATAATTGTGTTTTTCTTTCTTTATTTTGCTTCTTTTCATCACTCCGTTTTTTAGCTTTTTTTTTTAACTCCTCGTGTGAAGAAAATAGCAATAGTTATTTACATTTCTCTATATTATTTTTGGTATATTTGTTATTATATATATTTTTTTATCAAACTCTTCTTCACTGCATAATTCACTTCATTTGATCTTCATTGCCATTCAAGTGTTATTTTTTTCATTTTTATTTTATTTTCATTTCCATTTCTTTCAATTTTTTTTATCATATAGTCGTTAAGCTTATTCATCGAGGTCTTGTTCACTGTTTCACGGAGCCCATTTTCTTTTCCATTGCCAATTTCTCAAGGCTTTGGTAGAGGCTGTGTTAGTATTTCCATGGGTAGTGTTATGAGCCTAATGATGGGTTGACAAGGCTTTCGTAGAGGTTATTGTGTTAGTATTTCCATGGGTAATGTTATGAGCCTAATGATGGGTTGACAAGGCTTTCGTAGAGGTTGTTGTGTTAGTATTTCCATGGGTAGTGTTATGAGCCTAGTGATAGTTTGTCAAGGCTTTGGTAGAGGCTGTGTTAGTATTTCCATGGGTAGTGTTATGAGCCTAGTGATAGTTTGTCAAGGCTTTGGTAGAGGCTGTGTTAGGAGAGAGAGAGAGAGGGCAGCGGGGGTCCCTTTGTATAAGATTCTCTCTTTAGCAATCTTCTCCATCCCTCCTCCTCCTCCTCCTCCTCCTCCTCTTCCACCTTAAATTCATCTTCTTCCCTCTTCCTTTCCTCCTCTTCCTCCTCCCCCTCTTCCTCCTTAAATTCATCTTCTTCCCTCTTCCTTTCCTCTTCCTCCTCCTCCTCCCCTCTTCCTCCTTAAATTCATCTTCTTCCCTCTTCCTCTTCTTCCTTCCTCTTCCTCCTCCTCTTCCTCCTCGTTTAACTGTTTCTCTATCTTTGTCTTCCTCCTATTCATCAGCCGTATCTTCCCTTCCTCCTCCTCCTCCTCTTCCTCCTCTTCCTCCTCGTGTGTGTGTGTGTGTGTGTGTGTGTGTGTGTGTCATTGTCTGTCTTCCTCCACACACACACACACACACACACACACACGAGGGTCGCCAAGAGTAATCACAATTTTATGTTAATCCCATTGCTATGAGACAAGTCCTTCTCTCTCTCTCTCTCTCTCTCTCTCTCTCTCTCTCTCTCTCTCTCTCTCTCTCTCTCTCTCTCTCTCTCTCTCTCTCTCTCTCTCTCTCTCTCTCTCTCTCTCTCTCTCTAATTACAGGGTTGGCTACCATCTCAATATATTTTAGTAACGGTAGTAGTAGTAGTAGTAGTAGTAGTAGTAGTAGTAGTAGTAGTAGTAGTAGTAGGGGAGAGAGATGAAAAGGAAGGAGAGAAGGAAGAGGGGATATAGATGAATGAAAGAAAGAAGGGAGGGAAGGAAGGAAGAAAGGAAGGAGGATAATGAGAGAAAGGAAGGAAGGAAGGAAGGAAGGAAGGGAAAGATGGAGACAAAGGAGAGAAGTAGTAGTAATAATAATAATAATAATAATAATAATAATAATAATAATAATAATAATAATAATAATAATAATAATAATAATAATGATAATAATAATAATAGAAAATAATGATGATAAAAGTTTGCTCCATATCCTCCCGTGTGTGTGTGTGTGTGTGTGTGTGTGTGTGTGTGTGTGTGTGTGTGTGTGTGTGTGTGTGTGTGAGAAAGTAAGATAGTTCACCCATTGTATCTCCTTCCACTACATTTCCACCTCTCTCTCTCTCTCTCTCTCTCTCTCTCTCTCTCTCTCTCTCTCTCTCTCTCTCTCTCTCTCTCTCT
>NC_066555.1:441250-446250 GCF_024679095.1 Eriocheir sinensis
CCTTTCCTTCCTCTCCCATCCCTTCCTTTTCCTTCCCTCACCTTCCCTTCCCCTCCACTCCCCTCCCTTCCCCTCACCTTCCTTCCTTCCCTTCCCCCTCCTCCCTCCTTCCTTCCCCTCACCTTCCCCTCACCTTCCCTTCCCTTCCCTTCCCTTCCCGTGGGCCGAGGAGGTACACTTTGTCACGCTTCGTTGTTAGTTGACAGTGTGGTGAGATTTCGTATTCATGGTCCGCCCTTTGCTGCCCTTCCCTGCCCTTCCCTGCCCTTCTCTTCCCTTCCCTTCCCTTCTCTTTCCCTTCTTCCTTTCTCTGCTCCTCTTTCCTTGTGTGCCCTTCTCTTCCCCTTCTCCTTTTCCTGTATTATTTTTTTATTATTTTTCTGGTAATTCAGTTTTCCCATTCTCTTTCTTCCCTGATAATTTTGTATTTTTTTCTTTTTCTCTTTCTTCTTCCTTTCTTATCTTCTTTTCCTCCTCCTCCTCCTCCTCCTCCTCCTCCTCCTCCTCCTCCTCCTCCTCGCTTTTCATACTATCCTCTCTTGCCTTCAAATTTCTTCTGTTCTTCTTTTTATTTCTTCTCTTCCTCCTCCTCCTCCTCCTCCTCCTCCTCCTCCTCCTCCTCCTCCTCCTCCTCCTCCTCCTCCTATCCTCTCTCTCATCTCTATGTTTCTACACTTCCTTCTTCTTCCCTTACTTTCTTCACCCTGTCTTCATCTTTCCTCCATCCTCTCTCCTTCTTCTTCCTCCTCCTCCTCCTTCTTCTTCTTCTTCTTCTCTCTCTTTTCTCTCTCTCTCTCACTCTCATTCATCTAAACTTTCTTCTTAAACTTTTCTTATTCTTTCTTTCTCTCTTGTTCTTCTCTTTTCTTCCTTTCTTTCTCTTTATTCTTTCTCTTCTTCTTCTTCTTCTTCTTCTTCTTCTTATTATTATTATTATTATTATTATTATTATTATTATTATTATTATACTTCTTCTTTTCCTCTTTTTCTTCTCTTTCTTTTCCATTCTTCCTCCATTCCATTGCGCATAGTTTCCCCTTTCTCTCTCTCTCTCTCTCTCTCTCTCTCTCTCTCTCTCTCTCTCTCTCTCTCTCTCTCTCTCTCTCTCTCTCTCTCTCTCTCTCTCTCTCTCTCTCTCTCTCTCTCTCTCTCTCTCTCTCTCTCTCTCTCTCTCTCTCTCTTCCCAGCTTTCCTTTCTTTCCCTTCCCTTCCTTTCCCTCCGTTTCCTCCCCTTCCTCCTCCTCTTCCTCCCTTTCTCTTCCATCATAAGCTACTCTTCCTCCCTTCCTCCTCCTCTTCCTCTTCCTCCTCCTCCCATTCATTACCCTCCTTTCCTTACCCATTTCTACCTCCTCCTCCTCCTCCTCCTCCTCTTCTTCACCTATTGACCTGTTAACTAAGGAGGAGTGACAGAGGAGAGGAGGAGGAGGAGGAGGAGGAGGAGGAGGAGGAGGGGGGGGGTTAATGAGATCATTTCCTTGATATTCTAACTCATTATAATACTTAAGAGATCATTTGTTTGTGTGTGCGTGTGTTGGTTAATTACCGTGTGTGTGTGTGTGTGTGTGTGTGTGTGTGTGTGTGTGTGTGTGTGTGTGTGTGTGTGTGTGTGTGTTTCTATTCCCACGTCTGTTTGTGCGTGTTTGTGTTTGAGAGAGAGAGAGAGAGAAGTGGGACACAATGGTTTCTTTTCTGTGATTTCTATTGGTGTGTCAACGTGTGTGTGTGTGTGTGTGTGTGTGTGTGTGTGTGTGTGTGTGTGTGTGTGTGTGTGTGTGTATGCAGGGAACTGTTTTTTTCTCTTTCTTTCTCTCTCTCTTTTTGCTTGTGGCGCCTCGCTCTCTTTTATTTCTCTTTCTCTCTCTTTCTTTCTTTCTTTTATTCTGTTCCCTCTTTTTCTTTATTTATTTTCGTTCTTCCCTTCTATTCTGTCTTCCTCTTCTTTTTTTCCTTTTCTTTCTATCTTTGTATTTTTTTCATATATTCTCTCTCCCCATCTTTCTTTTCTTTCTTTATTTTTTTCTCTCTTTTTTCTCCAATTCTTTCTATATTTTCTTTATTTCCTTCTTTCCTTCTTTCTTTCATTGACATTTTTACTTCTTTGACAATGCAGATATTTTTTTATATATTTTCATCAAGTTGTAGTTGTAGTAGTAGTAGTAGTAGTAGCAGTAGTAGTAGTAGTAGTAGTAGTAGTGACAATGAAGATAACAAAAGTATTACTACAACTACTACTACTACTACTACTACTATTACTACTACTACTACTACCACCACCACCACCACCACCACTATTAACAACACCACCACCACCACCAACAACAACAACAACAACAACAACAACAACAATAACGCAATCATGGGAAACGAACACACTTCAATATATATTTATTTTATTTATTTATTTTATTTATTTCATTTCCGTTGCAACAGTACTTAAGAAGCTTACGCCTTAATCCCCTCACTACACACACACACACACACACACACACACACACAGTATTCATTTCTCTCTCTCTCTCTCTCTCTCTCTCTCTCTCTCTCTCTCTCTCTCTCTCTCTCTCTCTCTCTCTCTCTCTCTCTCTCTCTCTCTCTCTCTCTCTCTCTCTCTCTCTCATTGTCTCCTTTTATCTCTCTTCCTTTCTTTCTTTCCTTCCTTCCTTCCTTCATTCCCTTTTTCCTTCCTCCCTTCCTTCTTCTTATCTATTTAATTCCCTTTTCTTTGCTTCTTTTTCCTTTTCTCTTCCTTTCATTCCTTCACCTTTTTGTTTATATCGCTCTCAATCTTTATCTATTTGTCTATCTATCTATCTATCTTTCAATCTATCTATCTATCTATCTTTCTCTTCCCTTACCAATGCTTCTAATCTACACACACACACACACACACACACACACACACACACACACACACACACACACACGTCACGTTTCGGTCGGTCGGAAAATAAAATAATAACAATAATAATAAAATAATAATATAGTCAATTTCCTTCAATATGGAAAACTTGAACACAGAAATGATAATATGCAAATTGGACCATGAATAAGGAAGAGGGGGAGTGTGTGTGTGTGTGTGTGTGTGTGTGTGTGTGTGTGTGTGTGTGTGTAGGCGTTTCGAAAGGTGTGTGTATGTATGAATGAGAGAAAGAGAGAGAAAGAAAGATGATGAAAAAAAAGAGAAAGAAAGAAAGACAGACAAAGAGAAAGAAAGAAAGGAAGAGAGAGAGAGAGAGGTACACACAGAGATAGAAAGAAAGAGTGAGAGATAGATACTGAATTAGTTTGTGAATGTATTCAAGAGAGAGAGAGAGAGAGCGCAGGCATTTGAGTTGGTAATCGCGAGGGAGTGTGTGATCCCCTACGCTTCTCTCTCTCTCTCTCTCTCTCTCTCTCTCTCTCTCTCTCTCTCTCTCTCTCTCTCTCACTCTCTCTCTCTCTCTCCTTTCAATTTTGTATAAGCCATTAAACGGAGAGAGAGAGAGAGGAATATGTAACAGGTGTTAATGAGATCAGGTGACGGGAGGGAGACAGGTGCGTGAAGGAAGAGGAGGAGGAGGAGGAGGAGGAAGAAGAGGAACGATAACAAAGGGTTAAGGTATGGAGAGTAGTGAAGAAATGCAGAGGAGGAGGAGGAAGCGGAGGAGGAGAAGGAGGAGGAGGAGGAGGAGGAGGAGGAAGTAGCGGTTTAGGGAGAGAAAGATCGTAAGATATCTTAGTACAGGAAGAAGAAGAAGAAGAAGAAGAAGAAGAAGAAGAACAAAAGGAAGAGGAAAAGAAGATAAAGAAGAAGAAGAAGACGAAAAGAAATAAAAATAAGAGAAAGAAAAAGAAGATAGGAAAGGAAAGAACAAGAAAATAAAAAAACAGTTAAAAAATAAAGAAAGAAAGAAAATATGAGAAAAAAATTAGCGAGGAACAAAGAAGGGAATGAAGAATAGGAGGAGGAGGAGGAGGAGGAGGAGGAGGAGGAGGAAATGGTTTGAAGGAGGAGGAGGCGGAGGAGATGGTGGTGGTGGTGGTAGTGGTGGTGGTGGTGTTGATGGTAATTCTCTTGTAAACAAACACCTATTGTCATCATCACCACCATCAACACCACCTCACCTTCCTCTTCCTTCTAATGATTGATGATACAGGTATTAGTAGTAGTAGTAGTAGTAGTAGTAGTAGTAGTAGTAGTAGTAGTAGTAGTAGTAGTAGTTCTTATACAATACATTCACGGTCTCCAAAAGAACTTCGCTAATATGAACTTTACCGTATTCTCTTCGTTTTCTTTCACACGAGACTCAATAATTAAAGGGCTTGGATCGCGTTATAGAGGGATCGGATCGCTTATAACAGGAAATTACTGGGATCCCTTACAGCAAACTCTTCCTCAACGGTGTAACAGAAGCCAAAGACCCCCAAACTGTTTTTACGAGGGAGGAGGAGGAGGAGGAGGAGGAAGAAGAAGAAGAAGAGGAGGAGGAAGTGGAGGAAGAAGAAGAAGAGGAGGAGGAGCAGAAGGAGGAAGAGATCAGTTCCAATATCATAATCTCTCCCTTCCCTCCTTCCTTCCTTCCTTCCTTCTCTCCTTTTCTTCATCCTTCCTTCTATATTTTCCTTCCTTTCCTCCTTCTTTCTCTCCTTCTCTCCTTTTCCTCATCCTTCCTTCTTTATATCCCTTCCTTCCTTCATTATTTCTCCCCTTCTTTCCTTTCTTCTTCCTTCCTTCGTAGATGAGGAAGGAGAAGGAGGAATATACATAGGAAGAACAGACACCAGAAGACCTGTCCGTCTATGGCGAGGGTGTCTGTTTACTACCGCTTCTACTAGTGATCTACGTGTGGTGGGCAGGACAGAACAGATGAAGGCTCCTCCCCACCCACCTCTCCCTCCTCTCCCAACGTGCCGGCAGGAAATAGTTAGAAGAGATCACCATGTGCCTTTAAGGAAGAAAGGGACATGGAAGTTTTACAGTAAAGAGAGAAATAAAAGGAAATTACTACCCTTAACTTACA
>NC_066555.1:456250-463750 GCF_024679095.1 Eriocheir sinensis
CTCTCTGTTTATCTCCTCCACCTCCACCTCCTCCACCTCTTCCTCCTCTGTTTATCTCCTCCACCTCCACCTCCTCCACCTCTTCCTCCTCCTCCACGAAATACATTCACGTAAACTGACAAAGAAAAGTTGGAAAAGAAGAAGAAAAACGAAGTCACTCCAAGCAATTCATAAACCGATCTCTACAACGCACTACCGACACCGGCGCCTCATGTACTTAACACAACCTAACAGAAGTCGTGACAATTGCGATAACTAGTTTTGATCCTGTGCCAATACTAAGAATACTCAAAGGACAGACATTAGGCGTGAAGGAATGTGACTTGACCTTGTTGTTTGTTGTGGTTTGTATCTCGTCTGCCTCCGTGTGAAGTTGAGGGGTACCGGGCTTCAAGAGGGATTGGTCTGTATTCTGTAACCTAACCTAACAGTAGTCGTGACAATAGGGGTAACTAGTTTTGATCCTGTGCCAATACTAAGAATACTCAAAGGACAGACATTTGGTGTGATGGAATGTGATTTGGCGTTGTTGTTTGTTGTGGTTTGTATCTCGTCTGCCTCCGTGTGAAGTTGAGGGATACCGGGCTTCAAGAGGGATTGGTCTGTATTCTGTAACACAACGTAACAGTAGTCGTGACAATAGCGGTAACTAGTTTTAATCCTGTGCCAATACTAAGAATACTCAAAGGACAGACATTAGGTGTGATGGAATGTGAGCTGGCGTTGTTGTTTGTTGTGGTTTGTATCTCGTCTGCCTCCGTGTGAAGTTGAGGGATACCAGGCTTCAAGAGGGATTGGTCTGTATTCTGTAACCTAACCTAACAGAAGTCGTGAAAATAGCGATAACTAGTTTTGATCCTGTGCCAATACTAAGAATACTCAAGAGACAGACATTAGGCGTGAAGGAATGTGACTTGACCTTGTTGTTTGTTGTGGTTTGTATCTCGTCTGCCTCCGTGTGAAGTTGAGGGCTACCGGGCTTCAAGAGGGATTGGTCTGTATTCTGTAACCTAACCTAACAGTAGTCGTGACAATAGGGGTAACTAGTTTTAATCCTGTGCCAATACTAAGAATACTCAAGAGACAGACATTTGGTGTGATGGAATGTGATCTGGCGTTGTTGTTTGTTGTGGTTTGTATCTCGTCTGCCTCCGTGTGAAGTTGTGGGATATCGGGCCTATCCTCAAGGCTCTCATTCAGTTTTCTTCCCCCTCCTCCTCCTCTTTCCCTTATTTTTTCTTCCTTTTTTTTTAACATCGCCACCTTGTTTTCCCTTCTACTTCTTTTCACAATTTTTCACATCCAATTTTGTTCCCTTATTTTGTTCCCTTATTCACATCCAATTTTGTTCCCAATTTTGTTCCCTTATTTTTTCTTCCTTTTTTTAACATCGCCTCCTTGTTTTCCCTTCTACTACTTCTCACAATTTTTTACATTCAATTTTCTTCCATCTCCTCTTCTTTCCCTTATTTTTTCTTCCATATTTCATAACATCGCCACCTTTTTTTCCCTTCTACTTTTCACAATTTCTCTTACTCTCCGCCTTTCTATCTTGCTGTCACCTCTTCCATTTCCTTTCTTCCTGCTATTCTACTTTGCCTATTACCTGTATTATAAAGAGGGGATTGGTCTGGCGCACCACCCCCATGTAAAAACTCCAGGTCGCTTTCTTTCACGTTAGGTTGAGAAATATATTGAAGAACCGATAGGAATATGGTCACACCGGCGCCATATACCCTTGCAAACCTAGTGTCAGAATCGAGGACTTATTGATACCCAGGAATAGCCACAGTGCAGGAGGAGGATACGGGATCATTGATAAGTAAATTGGCTGCCCTTATCTGTGTTGCAATGGAAGGTTTTATTTTCAAGAGGAGGCGAGGTGGTGGGACAGAGAGGATTGGGAAAGGCTTGCTCAAGATGTAACTGTGTGTGTGTGTGTGTGTGTGTGTGTGTGTGTGTGTGTGTGTGTGTGTGTGTGTGTGTTATTTTTCTGTTTATTTATGTTATTGTTTTTTTTTCTTCATTCCTCTCTTCCTCATTCTCATTCTCTCCCTCTCACTCCTTTGGATCTCTCTCTCTCTCTCTCTCTCTCTCTCTCTCTCTCTCTCTCTCTCTCTCTCTCTCTCTCTCTCCTTTCCTCCCATTTTCTCCCTCCATCACCTCTCCCTTCCTCCTCTTATTCTATCTCCATTCTTCCCTCCCTCTCTCCCTCCTTTCCTCCATTCTTTCCTTCTCTCCCTTCCTTCTCTCCTTCCTTCTTTATCACTGTTTTGTTTTTTCCTTTTTTGTAAGTGTATTTAATTTATTTTTTATTTATCATTTTTTTCTAACTTATTTTTCTTCATTTATTTATACACTAATTATTTTTTTTCATCCAACTCTTCCTCTCTTTCTTTCTTTCTTTCTTTCTCTCTTTCTTTCTTTCATAGTTCTTTTTTTTATTTCATTTTATTTTTTTCCTATAATTTTCTCTTTCATCCATATTTTTCCTTCCTCTCTTTCTTTCTTTCTTTCTTTCTCTCTTTCTTTCTTTCTTTTTTTCTTTATTTCTCTTTTTTCTCTAGGAAGGCAAATGGTGGAGAGAGAGAGAGAGAGAGAAAGAGAGAGAGAGAGAGAGAGAGAGAGAGAGAGAGAGAGAGAGAGAGAGAGAGAGAGAGAGAGAGAGAGAGAGAGGGGGTAGTTGTAGTGGTCAGCCTAATGTTTATAACTGTATATATATGTAGTGGTTTTAAGGGGGGGGGGGGAGGAGGAGGAGGAGGAGGAGGAGGAGGAGGAGGAGGAGGAGGAGGGAGAAGAAGAGGAGAAAGGAGAATATATGTGGAGAGGAGTGACGGAAGTGGAGAGAAAGAAGAAGAAGAAGAAGAAGAAGAAGAAAAAATAAAGAAGTGGATTGGAGAGGAGAAAAGAAGAGAGAAAATGAGAGAGAGAGAGAGAGAGAGAGAGAGAGAGAGAGAGAGAGAGAGAGAGAGAGAGAGAGAGAGAGAGAGAGAGAGAGAAATGGAAATAAAAAAAAATAATAAAACGTAGAAGAGGAGTAAAGAAAAAGGAAAAGATTGAGGAAAATGAGAAAGAAGAAGAAGAAGAAAGAAAGAAAAAGGGAGAAGGAAGAGAAAAGAAGTGAAGGAAAATGAGGTAAGGGGAGGAAGGAAGAAAAAGAGGAGGAGGAGGAGGAGGAGGAGGAGGAGGAGGGGAGGAGAAAAAGAGTTGTCACGTGAGAGAGCGAGAGAGCGAGAGAGAGAGAGAGAGAGAGAGAGAGAGAGAGAGAGAGAATGGAGAGAGAGAGAGAGAGAGAGGAGAGAGAGGAGGAAGGAGAGAGAGAGAGACGAAGGAAGGGAGAGGAGGAGGAGAGAGGGGAGGAGGGGTATTAATTGAGAGGAGAGAGGGGGCTGGCATTTGCTTTGCAGGGGGTGGGGGAGGAGGAGGAGGAGGAGGAGACTGAAGGTAAGTTGAGGGTGGTTGAGGAAAGGAAAGAAGGTAGGAGGAGGAGGAGGAGAAGAAGAGGAAGAGGAGGAAGAAGAAGAAAAAAGAGGTAGAGAAAGGAAGGTAGAATTGGTATGGACGGGAAAGTGGAGGAGGAGGAGAAGAAGAAGAAGAAGAAGAAGAAGAAGAAGAAGAAGAAGAAGAAGGAGAAGGAGAAGAGAATGAAATGGAGGGAAAAGTAGAAGGTAGGAATGGTGAGGGAAAGGAGAGGAAGAGGAAAAAGAGGAAGAGGAGAAGGAAGGGGAGGAGGGAGGTTAGAGGGGGGTGAGAACGTACTTGTAATAGGGGGAGGAGGGGAGGGGGGAAGAGGGGGAGGGGGAACAATTAGGGGAAGGGGCGAACAGTGGGGGGCAAAGAGGAAGGGAAGGGAAGGGGAGGGGAGAGGAGGGGGGAGGGAAGGGAAGGGGAGGGGAGGGAGGGAAGGGGAAGTAAACTGTGGGAGAGAAGGACGTTGACTGGAAAGGTGTTGAGGAGGAGGAGGAGGAGGAGGAGGAGGAGGAAGGAAGAAATGATAAATGGACGGGCGAGGAAGAAGAAAAAAGGGAAGGGAATGGAAGGAACAAGAACAGGGCAAAGAAATAGAAAGAGTAAGAGGCGAGGAATAAAAGGAGGAGGAAGAAGAGAAGAAGGAGGAGGAGGAGAGAGGGGAAGAACCTTACTTTTCCTTCAATGTGTCTATCGTATTGGCACTCACCACATGACTGCCAGGCCTGTTCCACTCACCCACCACTCTGTTAGTAAACCAATTCCTGCCTGTGTCTTTGTTGAATCTGAATGTATCCAGCTTGAACCCATTGCTACGTGTCCTGCCAGGCGCCCTTACCACCAAAACCTTATTGACATCACCCTAATTAAAGCCCTTCACCCACTTATAAACATCAATCAAGTCTCCTCGCACCCTTTGCCTTTTTAGAGAATACAAATACAAATGTTGAAGTCTTTCCTCGTATGGTAAGTTCCTCAACCCGTGAATCATCTTAGTCATCCTCCTCTGCACCGATTCTAAGCTCTTGATGTTCGTTCTGTAGTAAGGTGACCAGCACTGCACTGCATATTCAAGATGAGGTCTCAATAATGCTAAATACAGCTTGGGGATGACTTCAGCGGTTCTATTGCTTACGCTCCTCTGAACAGTGAACATAAAGTCTCCACCCACCGTCGCCTTTCCTTAGGTTTAGGTCGAGCCAGGAAGGGTAGACACTGTAATTGGTATTGGGTAACGGTGACAGACGAAACGAGAAGAGTATGTGGTAACAGTGTGGAGGAACAGCCATTGTTAGGTGTTGGGTAAGGCCAGGTCAGGTCCTCCTACGTACAATACCACCAAGGCTAAGGCAACAACACACGTCTCCAGCCAAGGCCAGACGTAGAAACTTACCACAAATCGCCCGGCCCTGATAAAATATCCCCGCGAATAGAACAAAACGCACGGCCCAGATGAAATATCCCCGCGTATTCTTAAAGAGGCAAAACATCAGAAGCAAAACCTAGTAATCGCCCGAATCAAACTGCCACTTAATCTCCTACCCTCCATGATGGTTAGGTTAGGTTATCGGTACAACAGATACACATACTCGTACAAGAAGAGATTTCCCCGTATGTGGCTTCCTCAAAAAAATCTTAACTTAGACCTGAACCCAATATACTATCCAAGGAATTATCGAAGTCATTGGTATTAGTTTGAAGGCTTACTAACCCATCGTGACGAGCTGTGAAAGTGACCCTAACTTAGAACATGACAAACAGATTCAAGAGAGTTCCAAATGCCATACGAAAATGTAGTTTGAAGTTTGTGTTGAGTGGGTTGATTGTATTTGGTTGTTGATTGCTTCGTCTGGGAAAGTTTGAGTCCCTGATGTATAACTTGATTTGCGGGAGAGAGAGAGAGAGAGAGAGAGAGAGAGAGAGAGAGAGAGAGAGAGAGAGAGAGAGAGAGAGAGAGAGAGAGAGAGAGAGAGAGAGAAGAGAGACTGAGAATTTGAAGAAAGGGAGATAGGAAGAAAGTCAACAGGAGAAAGAAAGAAAGAAGAGGAAACTGGAGGAAAAGAAAGAGAGGAGGAGAATGAGAATAAAGAGAAAGTTAAATAAAGTAATATGCAAAGAAGAAGAAGGAAAAACAAGAATGAAGATAGGAAGAAGAAAAACGAAGAGAAAGGAGAAGAAGAAAAAGAAAGAAAGTGAAGGAGGAGGAAGAGGAGGAGGAGGAGGAGGAAAATCAAAAACTACAGTAAAATTAAATGCGAAACGAATGTGGAAAATCTGTACAAGGAAGAACACAAGACAAAGAGGAGGAGGAGGAGGAGGAGGAGGAGGAGGAGGAGGAGGAGGAGGAGGAGGAGGGCCAGTAGGGGGTCAGAAGCGTTACGTTAATGGCCTTAAGAGGGACCTATGACAGCATGGGTCTTCCTCCTCCTCCTCCTCCTCCTCCTCCTTCTCCTCTTCCTCTTATTTTCTATTTCATTTTTCATTTTTATTTATTTTCCGTCTTTTCATTATTTCTTTCTCCTTCTTTATCTTCCTCCTCTTCCTCCTCTTCCTTCTCCTCTTCTTCCTCCTCCTTCTTCTTCTCTTCTTCCTCCTCTTCTTCCTTCTTATTTATCCTCCCTTTCTTCTTTTTATCTTTTCTGACTTATCTTCCTCTTCTTCCTCTTCCTCTTCCTCTTCCTCCTCCTCCTCTTTCCTCCTTCAATAAATTTCCTCATTCTTTGGCATTTAATTCTACTTTCCTCTCTGTTTATCCTCCTCCTCTTCCACCTCCTCCTCCTCCTCCTCCTCCACGAAATACATTCACGTAAATTTTCTGTTTTTATTGTCAAATAAACTTATTTTGGGGAGAATTAATACATTTGGGAATGTGGGGGAGGAGGAGGAGGATAGTAGAAAGAGAGGGAGAGGGAAGGGAAGGAGGAAGATGGTATGAGGAGAGGGAAGGAGAGGAGGAGGAGGAGGAGGAGGAGGAGGAGGAGGAAGAAGAGGAGGAGGAGGAGGAAGGGAGGAGGTCTTACCTGGCTCTTCACAGGGGTCAGAAGGCCTCCTCTGACCCTCCTTCGTCACGCCTCCTTCCTTCCTTCCTTCCTTCCTTCCTTAATTCCTCCCTTTCTTCCTTCTTTCCTGCATTCCTGCCTTCTTTCTTTACTCTCTTTCTTTCTTCCTTCCCTTCCTTCCTTTCTTCCTTCTTTCCTCCCTTCCTTCCTTCATTCTTTAATTGGTTGATTCATTTTTTCCTTCTTTTTCTACTTGCATTCTTTATCTCTTCCTTCTTTCCTTTATTTCTTCCTTCCTTCCTTCATTTTCCCTTTCTTCCATCCTTCTTTCTTTTCTCTTTCCTTTCTCATTATTTCTCTTCCTCCTTCCTTCATTTCTTGCTTCCTTCCTTCCTTCCTTCTATTATTCTTTCTTTCTTTTCTTTCTATTCTTCCTTCCTTCCCTTCCTTCCTTCTGTTATTCTTTCTTTTCTTTCTATTCTTTCATCCTTCCTTCCTTCCTTCCTTCCATTCCTTTTAACACATCCTTGTCATTTTCATAAACCTCCCAAGCCTCCACCTCCTCCTCCTCCTCCTCCTCCTCCTCCTCCTCCTCCTCCTCCACTTTCACCCTCCACCACAAACTATTGACACACTACCATTGTCACCCTCCCCCCCCCTCTTCCTTCCTCCCTTCCTTCGTTCCTTCCTCTCTTCTTTTATCTTCTGTTTTTCTCCATCTCTTCATACACTCTTCTCTCCGTCTCCTTCTTTCTTCCTTCCTTCCTTCCTTCCTTCCTTCCTTCCTAACTTCTTTATGCTCCTTCCTTATCTCCTACCTTATCTTCCTCCTCCCTCCAGCTGTCCTCCTCCTCCTCCTCCTCCTCTTCTTCTTCTTCCTATGTGTATTTAGCTCTTGAGATGAGGTTGGTGGCTGCCTCTTCCTAGCTAAACGAGAGAGGCATTAGGAGGAGGAGGAGGAGGAGGAGGAGGAGGAGGAGGAGGAGAAGTATGCAAACAGAAGAAAACAAACTGCCGTGTCCCGCTTAGAGAG
>NC_066555.1:478750-488750 GCF_024679095.1 Eriocheir sinensis
AACAAGGAAAAGAAGACAATTAGAAAAGAGAATGAGAAAGAAAAAAGACAAAGAAAAAGAATGAAGAAAATTAGAGAAAAAAGTACAAATTATCTAGAGAGAAACACACACACACACACACACACACACACACACACACACACACACACACACACACACACACACACACACACACACACACACACACACACACACACGTAAAAAAAAAAAGTAATTAACTGTTCCAATTTTTCCTCCCTCTCTCCCTCCTTCTCTCCTTCCTTCCCTCTGTTTCTCTTCCTTCTTCTTTCCTCCCTCTTTGCTTCCTTCCCTGTCTCATATTTTTTTCCTCTCTCCTTTCTCCCTTCCTTCTCTTCCCTCCTCCATTCCTCCTCTTTCCTCCTCCCTTCCTTCTCTTTCCTCCTCCCTTCCTTCTCTTCCTCCTTTCCCTCCTTCCTTCCTCTTCTAATTCCTTTCTTTCGTTCTTCTTTCCCTCCTTTTTCCCTTCCTTCTCTTTCCTCCTCCATTCCTTCTCTCCTTCCTTTTCCTCCTTCCTTTCTTTCGTTCTTCTTTCCTTCCTTTCTTCCTTCAGTTCATTCTCTATTCTTTCTTCCTTCTCTCCCTCCCTCCTTCCTTCTTTCATTCCCTTCCTTCCCTCTCTCACTCCCCTCCATTTCTCCTTCCTTCCTTCCCTCCTCCTTCTTTCTTCTTTCCCTATCTCCTTCCTTCTTTCTTTCTCTTACTCCTTAATTTTTTCCTCCCCCCGTCTCGTCTATTCCCTCCTTCTTTTCCTCTCTCTGTTTCTCTGTCATTTTCCTTCTCACCCTCTTCTATCCCTCCCTCAAAGCCCTTCTTTCCCTCCCACTAATTCCTCCCTCCTAAACTCCCTCCCTCCCTCTCTCTCCCTCCCTCCCTCCCTCTCTCTTTCCCTCTCTCTCTCTATTTCACAACACACCCAGTCTCTTTTTCCCACACAAATTCTTGCACTCTGCACTTATTTCACCACCACCACCACCACCACTACTACTACTACTACTACTACTACTACTACTACTACTACTACTTGTTCTGCTTTTCTTTTTTCTATTCTCCCTTTCTCTTAAAATTGCTCTCCTTTTCTTTCTTCCATTCTTCCTTTCCTTATTCTATCTATCTATCTATCTATCTATCTATCTATCTATCTATCTATCTTTCATTTCCACACCACCACCACCACCACCACCACTACCACCATTACTACTACTACTACTATTCCTAACACAATTCACCACAGTTTCTTCTACTACTACTACTATTACTACTACTACTACTACTACTACTACCAACAAAAACAACAACAACAACAACAATACTACTACCACTACTACTACTACTACTACTACTACTACTACTACTACTACTACTACTACTACTACTACTACTACTACTACACCTAAAAAAAAAAATGTAAAATATGACAAAAAAATGAAAAAAAGAAATCTAAAACCGTGTAATTTTAATCCATTTCGCAAGACCGAGGAATGACTGTGAGTTTTATTTAATTTTCTCGGCTGCTTTATTTTACGGCAATAAGCCAAACAATTTACGTGGGAACTGTGTGTGTACGTGTGTGTGTGTGTGTGTGTGTGTGTGTGTGTGTGTGTGTGTGTGTGTGTGTGTGTAGGAAAAGATTTTAACGTACACGGAAATTAAGAAGAAAGAAAGAAAAATAGGAAAAAGAAAAGACAAGAAAGAAAAGACGGAAGAAGAAAAAAACAAAGAAAGAAAGAAAGAAAACAACAAAGAAGCCAAACTGATGACATTGACCAACAAAGAGAGAGAGAGAGAGAGAGAGAGAGAGAGAGAGAGTCGTGCCCCAGAATCTTCCTCAAACACCTGTTCGGACAAAGCTTCACCTCTGACCTCCTCCTCCTCCTCCTCCTCCTCCTCCTCTTCCTTAGGTCGTCTTCACTTTCTTCCTTCCTTCCCTTCCTGTTTATTTTTACTCGTCTTTCTTCTTTTTCTGTTTCGCTTTTTTTAACTTCTTCTTTTTCTTCTTCTTCTTCTTCTTCTTTTGTGGGTTTTTTCTTCTTTTCTTTAATATTCTTTGTTTATCTTGTTCTTGTTTTTGTTGTTGTTTTTGTTCCTCTTCCTCTTCTTCCTCCTCTTCTTCTTTCTTCTTTTTCTTCCTCCTCTTCTTTTTCCTCCTCTTCTTTTTCTTCGTCTTCTTCTTTCTTCTTCATCTTCTTTGTCTTCTGCTCATCCTCCTCATCTGCCCTCTTTTTATTTCACTCCTCCTCCTCCTCCTCCTCCTCCTCCTCCTCGTTGCGTGTGAGAAGAGGTTGTGATGGAGGTAAGATTTAAGGAAGGCGTGGATCAGTTAGCACACACACACACACACACACACACACACACACACACTTATCAATCTTACTGTTAGCGCTCTCTCTCTCTCTCTCTCTCTCTCTCTCTCTCTCTCTCTCTCTCTCTCTCTCTCTCTCTCTCTCTCATATTCGTGGTCTTCATGTGGGAAAAAGAAGGAAGGAAGGAAGGAAGGAAGGAAGGAAGGAAGTCTAATGATCTACTTTGTTCAATGTCTCCTCCTCCTCCTCCTCCTCCTCCTCCTCCTCCTCCTCCTCCTCCTTTGCCACCTGTTGCTTCATATACACGTTTGAGTTGCTTCTTCTTCTTCTTCTCCATCTTCTTCTTCTTAGTCTTCTCTTCTTCCTTTTCATCTCCCTTTTCTTCTTCAAATTTTTCTTCTTCTTCTTCTGATAATGATAATGATGATGATAACGGGATAGAGGAAGAAGAATTGAAGGAATGGAAGGAAGGAAGGAAGAAAGGAAGGAAGGAACGAAAGAAGAAAAAGGAAGGAAGGAAGGATTAGGGAAGGAAGAAAAAAAAGGATAAAAAAAGGAGATGAGGAAGGAGAGGAAGAAGAGATGAAGGAAAAATGACGATGAGGAGAAGGAGGAGAAGAAAGAAGAGGAGGAAGAGGAGGAGGAAGAGAGAAAAATAGAGAAGTGCAACGAAGCGAAGTGAAGAGATTCCCTTGTGTGTGTGTGTGTGTGTGTGTGTGTGTGTGTGTCGTCCATCAAGGCATCTCGTTTGCAATTAAAACACACACACACACACACACACACACACACACGAATGTTTCTCTGACAACTTCAATATCATTCCCGTAATCGAGAGAGAGAGAGAGAGAGAGAGAGAGAGAGAGAGAGAGAGAGAGAGAGAGAGACAATAGATATAATTGAGGAAAAAAAGGAGGAATAAGAGAGAAATCACGGAGGAAAGTGAGAGAAACATGGAGGAAAGATGAGGGAAGGAGGGAAAATGGAGGAAAGAATGGAGGGAGGAAGGGAGGGAAATAACTGAAATGGGAGGAGCTGAACAAGAGGAGGAGGAGGAGGGGAGGAGGAGGAGGAGGAGGAGCTTTCACCTGTGTGGCGCCAGAGTGGAGGCAATGAGCCGCGAGGAAGAGGAGGAGGAGGAGGAAGAAGAAGAAGCGGAGGAGGAGGAGGAGGGCGGTAACGTTTGTCGGCGCCGATGAAGGGAAAGAAAGAAGGAAGAGGAGGAAGAAGAGGTAGGAGGAGGAGGAGGAGGAAGAGGAGGAGGATAAGAGGGTAGGACTGAATTGTGCAATAGAAGGAAAGGAGGAAGAAAGGCCAGGAGAGAGAGAGAGAGAGAGAGAGAGAGAGAGAAGTATTGTTCCTGGATTAACTCTCATTTGACAGCGGACATATCACGTATTTGACAGGTAGTTGACACGCCCCTACCCCCCCCCCTCCTCCTCCTCCTCCTCCTCCTCCTCCTCCTCCTCCTCTTCTCTTCCTCTTCTTTTCCTCTTCATATACTTCCCTCCACCCTTCTTCTTTTCCTTCCTCTACTTCCTCTCCTCTCTTTCTGCCCTCCTCCTCCTCCTCCTCCTCCTCCTCTTCTTTCTCTTCTTCCCTCTTCCTCCTTTCCTCTTCCTCTTTCTCATCTCCCTCTTTTCCTGTCTCCTATCTTTTCTATCTCTCCTTCCTTTTCCTTCTAATCTCTCCTCTTCCTTCCTTCTCCCTCCTCCTCCTCCTCCACCTCCTCCTCCTCCTCCTCCTCCTCCTCTTCTTCCTTCCTTCCCATTCTTTTCTTATTGTTTCCATTCCATTGATTTTTTTCTTCCTCCTTTTCCTTCTTTCCTCTTGTCCCTCACTCGAGATTTTTCCTCCTCCTCCTCCTCCTCCTCCTCCTCCTCTTCTTCCTCATCTTCCTCCTCCTCCTGTTCTTCCTTTTTCTCTCCCACACTAGAAACTCTTCCTTACTCACCCAGTTTTCCCCCCTCTCAAATCTTCCTACCTCCTCCTCCTCCTCCTCCTCCTCCTCCTCCTCCATACAATCCCATCACCTCGACCTTAACCTCTTCCTTCCTCCCTTTCCTCCCTTTCCCTCTTTCAACACTTCCTCCGTCCTTCCCTTTTTCCTCCCTCCCCTCTCTCCCCTCTCTCCTCCCCTCCCTTTCCTCCCTTTTCTTCATCCTCTTCTTTTCCTCCCATCTTTTGTCTCCACCCTTCTGTTACCTAATCTATCCTCCTCCTTTTGCCTTCTTTTTCCTTCCTTTCTTCCTCTCTTCTCTCTCTTCTTTTTCCTCTTCTCCTTCGTATTCTTTTTCCTTCCTTCCTTCCTTCCCTTTTGCCTTTTGTTCCTCCTTCCTTCTCTCATGTTTTTTTTTTTTTTTTTTTTCTGGCTTGCGTCACGGTACCATTCTGAAGGCCGAGGTATTTTAGGCTCTCGAGGAAGGCTTGGAGAGATGGATGATTCGAATGCCTTGTCTGTTAGTCTGTCTTTCTCTCTCTCTCTCTCTCTCTCTCTCTCTCTCTCTCTCTCTCTCTCTCTCTCTCTCTCTCTCTCTCTCTCTCTCTCTCTCTCTTTTTTCTCTATCTATCTGTTTTCTCTATCTATTTATCTATCTGTGTATCTATCTATCTAGCTAATGTATTTTTTTCCCTCTTTCCTTCCTTTTCTTTCCCTCCTTCCTTCTGTCTTTCCTTGTTTTCTTTTTCATTTCATTTCTTTTTTCTGCTTTTCTTTTCATTCTTTTTCTTCTATCTTTCGTTCATTACTTGTTTATTTATTCCTTTATCTTTAACTTTATTTATTTATTTACTTATTTACTGACCACCACCACCGCCACCACCACCACCATCATCACCACCACCATCATTATCATCACCACCACCACTACCATCACCACCAACACCTTACCCCCCCCTTCTATATTCTTCCCTCCAACAACCCCAACCACCATCGTCACCACCACCATCATCACCACCACCATCATCATCACCATTTTCTTCCCACGCACACCACCATTACGTTCGGCGCCATAAATATCATGAGATGGACAAAGACGGTAGCGCGCGGAGGAGGAGGAGGAGGACGAGGAGGAGAAGGAGGAGGAGGAGGAGGAGGAGGAGTGATTACCTACCTCCTCGTAAAGATAAGAGGAGGAGGAGGCGGTGACAGCAGCGAGGAGGCGGAGTTTATTGGAGGAGGAGGAGGAGGAGGAGGAAGAGGAGGAAGAGGAGGAGGGGAAAGTGAGTTTGTTTTCTTGCATGTTCCAAATCGACTCCAAAACTATAGAGAAAATCAAAGACGAGGAGGAGGAGGAGGAGGAGGAGGAAGAAGAAGAGGAGGAGGAGAGGCGGACAAACAGAAGGAGGAAGAATATTGGAAGATCTTTTTTGTAGATATATTTTACTTGAATGCGAACAGAAGAGAAAAAACAGGAAAATTGAACAGGAGTTAAGAGACGGAGGAGGAAGAGGAGGAGGAGGAGGAGGAGGAGGAAGAGGAGGAGGGAAGGAGGTATTTTTTATATATTTTATGGTGGAAATCTAACCACAAACATGACTGGAGGGAAGATATCAAGGAGGAGGAGGAGGGAGGAGGGAGGAGGAAGAAGAAGAAGAAGAACAGGAGGAAAAAAATACAGAATACATGAAGAAAAGTTAAAAAAAAAACATGAAAAAGAAGAAAGGGGAAGAAATATAATTAGGAGAGAGAGAGAGAGAGAGAGAGAGAGAGAGAGAGCGTATGTGTCGTGGTATACTGTTACGATAATTATACGTTCGTTGCTGTCGTTGTTGTTGTTGTTGTTGCTGTTGTCGTTGTTGTTGACTGTATTCTTCGTATTTTTACCAATTATTATTATTATTATTATTATTATTATTATTATTATTATTATTATTATTTTTTTTTTTTTTTTTATTATTATTATTATCACTTTATTATTATTGTTGTTGTTGTTGTTTTTGTTATTATTGTTATTGCTATTCGTAACATCATTCACATTTTCTCTTCTCTAAAACGTCTCTTTTTTTTTCTTCTTCTTCCCTCCTCCTCCTCCTCCTCTTCCTCCTCCTCCTCCTCCTCTTTCTGTTTTCTCCTTCAAACTCCAAAATCTCAATAACTTCAATAACTCCAAGACATTTTTACCCCCCAAACAAACTCACAAACAAACAAACAATAAATAAATAAATAGGTAAATAAATTAATTATGAATAAGCCAACTTCTTCAAACAAAGCGATACGATATAAACATCAAACCATGAACAAAAGGTTAAATCACTAATGCATTCAGTCTTAAGTATTTTTTCTGTAGCCTGACCTTTCGTGTGCCCATGTTTCCCTTTTTCTGTAGCCTGACCTTTCGTGTGTTCATGTTTCTCTTTGTAGCCTGACCTTTCGTGTGTCCATGTTTCCTTGTATAAGTAGCCTGACCTTCCGTGTGCCCATGTTTCCCTTTTTCTGTAGCCTGACCTTTCGTGTGCCCATGTTTCCCTTTTTCTGTAGCCTGACCTTTCGTGTGTCCATGTTTCCCTTTTTCTGTAGCCTGACCTTCCGTGTGCCCATGTTTCCCTTTTTCTGTAGCCTGACCTTCCGTGTGCCCATGTTTCCCTTTTTCTGTAGCCTGACCTTCCGTGTGCCCATGTTTCCCTTTTTCTGTAGCCTGACCTTTCGTGTGTCCATGCTTCCTTGTATATATAGCCTG
The DNA here is from genome assembly GCF_024679095.1 of Eriocheir sinensis. Classification (NCBI taxonomy): domain Eukaryota; kingdom Metazoa; phylum Arthropoda; class Malacostraca; order Decapoda; family Varunidae; genus Eriocheir; species Eriocheir sinensis. Next base: position 485,748 of record NC_066555.1, read on the forward strand.
ACCTTTCGTGTGTCCATGCTTCCTTGTATATATAGCCTGACCTTTCGTGTGTCCATGCTTCCTTGTATATATAGCCTGACCTTCCGTGTGCCCATGCTTCCTTGTATATATAGCCTGACCTTCCGTGTGCCCATGCTTCACCTAACCTAACCTAACCTAACCTAGGGGCTCTTACACCCTTGCTTGCCGAACAGGACAAGTCTGGAGCTGCTTTTGCATAGTAATGATCGGTCAGCTGACGTTTTCTGATACATGTTCGAAAGATCGGATATCAGTGGATGACTAAACTATTATTGTAAGCACCTTTTTGTTCCTTAATGTAGAAATAACTAAATCAAAACATATGACTGACGGAACAACATTCAGTTTTACTTGGAAGGTGTCCATGAAAAGGTTATAAAAGTGTGATTGTACCCTCAGTGGCCTCGACAGCAGCACGCGGGCAACACATTAATAGCCCTTGAACCCAGTAGCAGCGATAGGCCAAATTTGTGGCTTTACCGTGTAGCAGCGACGGGCCAAATTTGTGCCATGATATAAACCCCCCAAAATAGATGATACATAATCTGATCACTAATGCTTTGATATATATTATGAAATGCTTTGTGTGAGTCAAGATTTTTTCTCATATTTCTCGCTTGGAGGGACCAGTAAGAAACATGATCCCGCTGCTACCGAAGAAGAAGCATCAATATTCCTGCATCAACGCCTTTTTCGTGGACATAAGAGATGGAAACTTGCTTAATTGAAATGTTTCGGTTAAATCCTGCGTCATGGAGTACAAAGAGCCCGTTATATACGAAGAAATTATAGAAGAAACATATCTACAGCCGTATCAAAACCCGGAATAGGCAAGTTTGGCGCAGCAAAGTCGATATCAAGACCAAGATTGCCCATCGAACGTAGCAGCTCCGTGTGATTAGGTCCCTCGGAAGCTCGGCAAAAGTCGCTGCCCGAAGGTCCTGGAGCATAACCGCCCTCGTACAACAGTGGCTTTAGGGGCTGGTGGTCAACTTTCCAACACACACACACACACACACACACACACACACACACACACACACACACACACACACACACCACACACCCCGATGTTACCTGTGTCATTACCTGTGTGTGTGTGTGTGTGTGTGTGTGTGCGTGTCTTAACCACAGTTTTCCCTCGCTTTTCATTGTACTGCGTTTCTGTTTTCCAGCGGTGACTGTGTGGTGGTGGTGGTGGTGGTGGTGGTGGTGATGGTGGCGGTGGTGGAAGTGGTGGTGATTGCGTGATTATGACAGTGATGATTTTGATATAGTCGTGGTGGTTGTGGTGGTGGTGGTGATGATGGTGATGGTGATGATGATGATGATGATGATGATGACACTTTTTGCATTTTCTTCTTTTAATATGAAAGAGAATGACGTGTTTTTTTATTTTTTATACATTCACTTTCTCTTAGACGAAAGTGAAAAAGAGGAAAACTTTGATATATTACTTGACAAAATATTACTACTACTACTACTACTACTACTACTACTACTACTAAATATGTCGTAGTAATTGAAAGTGAAGAAAATATTACTAAAAATATATAAAGTTATATCAAATTGCTCTTGCAGAAGCAGCGTGGCGAGAGAGAGAGAGAGAAAAGCAACAGGTTGGAGGGAAAAAACAGAGTCGCAAGTCACACACAGGACACGCTCGCTTTGTCCTCCTCCTCCTCCTCCTCCTCCTCCTCCTCCTCCTCCTCCTCCTCCTCCTCTTCCTCCTCCTCCTGTTGCCCTTCACGTCCTTCTCTTCCCTGCTCTTCCTCCTCCACAGCGGACGTTCTTCCTATCCCCTTCCTCCTCCTCCTCCTCCTCCTCCTCCTGTTGCCCTTCACGTCCTTCTCCTCCCTGCTCTTCCTCCTCCACAGCGGACGTTCTTCCTATCCTCCTCCTCCTCCTCCTCCTCCTCCTCCTCCCCAACACTTAGTGGTTAATGCTCTTCCGGCGCGCGTCTCACTCTGGACGCGTGGCCACCAACACCACCAACACCATCGTCATCACCACCACCACCACCAACACCATCGTCATCACCACCACCACCACCAACACCATCGTCATCACCACCACCACCACCAACACCATCGTCATCACCACCACCACCACCACCAATATCACTTCCAAATCTCTGCTCTTCATGGTATAACAGTGAAAGGAATGAAAGCGTAGATACTTTTTATAGTAAAGGAAACAACAGCTCAAGGGCAGTAAACAAAGAAAGCAATGGAAAAGAAGCCCGCTAATCGCTGCTTCTGTATAAGACAACAGGAGTGGCCGAAGAGGAGACAGCTTCGGGTGGTTAGGCGTCTTGCGATACTCCCCTCGTGATAGAGTTCAAGGTTCACATTCTTACATCGACGGATGGGGCTCCAACTACGACCATTTCCCAAGGCCTCAGTGAAGATTGACACTGGTTTTCATGGGTGATTCTCCCTTTCAAGATGTAGAAGAAGTGTATAACTATCACTAGGATCACAAAACAGTGGATATTCTGAGACGTATCGGAATCCCACTGCGACCATTTCCCAAGGCCTCAGTGAAGATTGACACTGGTTTTCATGGGTGATTCTCCCTTTCAAGATGCAGAAGTGTTTAACTATCACTAGGATCACAAAACAGTGGAGAGGAGTCTCGATACTTGTGAGAGTCAATATTCTGAGACGTATCGGAATCCCACTGCGACCATTTCCCAAGGCCCCAGTGAAGATTGACACTGGTTTTCATGGGTGATTCTCCCTTTCAAGATGTAGAAGAAGTGTATAACTATCACTAGGATCACAAAACAGTGGAGAGGAGTCTTGATACTTGTGAAAGAGTCAATATTCTTAGACGTATCGGGTTCCCACCTCGACTATTTTCCAAGGCCCCAGAGAAGATTGACACTTGTTTTCATGGGTGATTCTCCCTTTCAAGATGTAGAAGAAGTGTATAACTATCACTAGGATCACAAAACAGTGGAGAGGAGTCTTGATACTT